>NW_005361913.1:315448-321537 GCF_000412655.1 Myotis brandtii | reverse complement strand
CGGACCCCGGACGGGTGTCCCGAGTTAAGCGACGTGGCCGCCGGGAGAGACTCGCTGGCGGACTTCCACCCCATTCCGGGTCCCGCCGAGCTCCCTGCAGCCCCTCTCCCTTTCCTGGCCGCGCGCCTTCCTCCGCCTCCATCGGAATGCGGGCTCCTTCCCCCTTTCCCCTCTGGGTCTTCACATTCGCCTTCCTCACTTGGGATCACTTTTGGAAGTTTGGTGGCGTTTTCTGAAATTTCAGTCCGACAAATGCAAAGACTTAGATAAAGTAACAGACATTTCTTGTTCCATATTTACTTTTTTTTTTTTTTTAAATCACACTTCACCTCACCTAGGCCTCTCGACTGTTTATCATTTGCGGGGTGGGGGGCGCACGAAAGGTGGAAAATCACTCTCATTCCCTTCCGACCCGAGTGCCCCCCTCTGGTGCGTCCGTGTCACTTTCTCCATACCCTCCCCTTCTACCCCCACTTCCCTCTCTTCTCCCTGTAGCTGTCCCTTCCCCACCCCTCACCACCCCCGCCCCCTGCCTGTATCTACCGTTTCCCAGTCTGGGCCCAAGAGCAAGTCCTGTGCTTTGCAAAATAGGAATTGACCCGCGGAGGATTGCAGCTACTACCAGGAGAGAGTATCCCTGCGAGTTTGTTTTCTTAACCGTCCCAGGACCTCATGATCCAAACCTTGTTCTCTGGACGGCTTTCCTTTGGCCCCAGAGTAGCCAGGGACTCTGTCTTTGAGACCCTCTGACATGTCCAGAGTCTATCTTGCTTTTTCATCCCTACCTCTCATTAGAGACAAAAATGACGTTTCTTTATCATCACCCCGGCCCCCTCCACACTGAGTTTTTTTCATCTTTGATATCCTGTCTTCTGACTGTGGATCTTTTGGGGGAAGTTTGGAGGTGCTTTGTGAAAGTTCCAAGACTTAAGTGGAACTGAAATAGCCAAGGAGCGTTTGGTTCCACATGTACCCTTTTCTTTCCTCCTATTCAGATTTGGTGAGGGGGTTTCCTCTCCACGAAAAATAATTTTAAATGAGATATGACAGTGAATATTTAGAATGAATAAAGAAATCACAGCAAATACTACAACGGTCTTGGAGATTTAGATCTCTTTCTTCAGAGATTTCTTTAGGCAGTTTGCCAGAAATGGGTACTTAGAAATGCTTCCTGATTGTAGGAACTGTGCAAGTGAGGAATCTTGACGCTTATGTTTCATTAGCTTTTATGGTACAAATAGCTCTAGTCTTCTCATTATGAGAAGAGTTTACGAGTGAACTCGAAGGAAAGTGATAGGCCTGGTTAGAAAATGTTTCAGTCCCCACATTGGCAAGAAATAGAACTTTGGCTGAGATGAGGAAAGCACTGTTCAGGAATCCGTGATGGCTGGTCATTCTCACTCTGCCCACCTCTCTAAAATAGAACATCCACCTAAATTATCAGTGCCTTCTGTAAAGGCCCTTTAGCTAGGAATTTGGACTTCTGCAACCATTGCTGTTTGTCCCGGGTTACATAGTATGTTGAACAAAACTCATACCCAGAAGGCACCCTGGAAGGATTTGTATTGGTGATTCATTTCAGCATTCACTGAGACAATTTAATGTGATCCCATTCTATGTTAGGGTCCTATGGAACCTTTCAGTCTCTTGGGTAGAAGTAGACAATCTGAATAAATAGGACCCAACACATAATATCTTGGGTTACCCAAGAAATGTATGTTGAATGTCTGCTGGGAAAGTAGGGGGATGATTTCTTTTCAGTGGAGAGAATGAAAAGGCTTCTTAGACGAGGTGTTGTTTTGTATGAGATGGAAGTTAAGAAAATGACTTTAATAAGCACGGAAAGTAGAAGAGTCCTTCTGGCCAGATTTGCTAGTTATGTCTAATGCATACCAGGATGTCACTGATCAGCTTCCATGATTCTGCTTTGAAGACTATTTCATTTGCTTTGTTTATACTTTCCTACCTTACCTATAGCATGATGATGAGCCACAACACATTTGCATGTAATGAAACAAGGAGGTTTAAAAGGAAACCTATGGTTTTTGATATATCGTGGCAATTTATTAAGTAGTATTCCATTATAAGGCTATATCACAATTTGTTTACCCATTTATGTGTTGATGGACATTTGAGTTGTTCCAGTTTTTTTCTATCATAAAAAAAGTTGCTATGTACATCCTGCTTTGAAGACTATTTTGTTTGCTTGTTTATAATTTCCTACTGTACCTATAGCATGATGTCAAGTTATTTAGCACCATTTGACTGCCAAAGGCCTATTTCTTGCCAATGTGAGGACCGAAACATTTTCTACCCTGTGTACAAGTTTTTGGACGAATGTATCTTTTCATTTCAAAATAGTAGAATTGGTGGGTTGTATGGTAAATGTATGTTTAACTGTATAAGAAACTGCCAGGCTGTTCTCCAAAGTGGTTGTGTAGCAGCAATGTGTGAGAATTTTAGTTGCTCTGCATCCTGCCCCAAATTTAGTATTTCAGTTTAGCTAAAATTAAGAATTTTAGTAGACATTTAATGGTACCTCATTGAGTTTAAATTTGCATTTTCTAGATACTAGTGATGTTGAGCACTATTTCATATGCTTATTGCCCAGTTTGTATCTTCTTTTGCTAAATGTCTGCTTATATCTTTTACTCATTAATTTATTGGGTTGTTTGTTTTCCTATTATCTAGTTGTGAGAGTTCTTGATACAATTTGGATGCAAGTCCTTTGTCAGATATTTCCCCCCAATTTGTGACTTGTATTTCATTTCTTAATAGTGTCTTTCTAAGAGAAATTTTAAATTTTGATAAAGTCCAGTTTACTAATGTTTTCTTATGGTTCTTACTTTTTGTGTCTGAGAAATTGTTCCCTAGATTTCCTCCCATGTTTTCGTTTAGAAGAGGTATCCTCAAACTTTTTTTAAATGGACCAGATTGTTAATATTTTAGGCTTACAGGCTATAGCAATTCAATTACTCAGTTCTACTGTTGTAGCTCAAAAACAGTTATTGACAATACATAAGTGATTGGACATGGTTGTGTTCTGTCAAAGCTTTTACTTATAAAAATAGCCAAAGAAAATAGGGGGTTGGGTGGAGGGGACAAAGAGATGGAAAATGGGGGACAATTGTAATACTGTCAACAACAACAATAATAATAATAACAATAATAATAATAATAATAAAAATAAAAGGGCATCTGCCCCCTCTGACTCCTGAATTTAAAGAATTGATAGTTTTAAGTTTTATATTTAGGTCTATGATACAATTTTAGGGTATGCCGTGAAGTAAGTTGCGGGTCATTTTTTTCTCAAATGTGGTTTAGCACTATTTTACTGCCTTTCTCCGATTGAATTACTTTGGTACCTCTTGAAAATCAATTCACTGTATATATGTGGGCCTATTTCTGGACTCTATTCTATTATGTTGGTTTGTGTTTCTCTTTATATCAATATCACACTGTCTTAATTACTGTAACTCTGTACTAAATCTTGAAATCAGGCAGTGTAAGTCCTATGATTTTGTTCTTTTTCAAAATTGTTTTGGCTGTTCCATATCTTTTACATATTCATGTACATTTTCGACTTGGCCTGTCAATTTCTATAAAAATTCAGGAGAGATTTATTTGGGATTGCTTGAAATTATAAATGAATTGGAGGGAAATTAAAGTCTTAACAGTATTGAATCCTCCAATCCATGAAAATGGTATACTTGTTGATTTATTCAGTTCTTTACCTTGCACTAGTTTTTTTGTAGTTTTAAATTTTGTACATATTTTATTAAATTTATTTCGAAAAGTATTTTTTGATGTTATTGTAAATAGTATTAGTTTCTAAAATTGTATTGTCTAATTGTTTGTTGTTATATAGAAATAAAGTTGATTGTGATATATTGGGCTTGTAGTCTGTGACCTTGCTATGTTCATTGTATGTCATTCAAATGTCAGTACAAGCCCATCCCCAGTTTTGACAAACTTATTTATAGGTGTCTTAGGTTTTCCTAGGTATACAAACATGCCAACTTAGAATAAAGTGTTTTACTTCTTCCCTTTCAATCTGTATGTGTTTTATTTTTTTTCCTTGTTTTATTATACTGTCTAAGACCTTCAGTAACATTATTGATCCTGATCTTAAGGGGAAAACATTGTCTTTCATCATTAACTATGGTGTAAGCTGTAGATTTTTGGTAGATGCCATTTATCAGGTTGAAGGAGTTCTTTTCTACTACTTTGCTGACTGCTTCAATCATGAATGGGTGTGGAATTTTGTCAGATGTTTTTTCTGCATCTGTTGAGAAGATCCCCCCCCACCCCCCTTTTCCCCTATTGAATAATAAAGGAAGCTTGCATTCCTGGGACAAACCCTTTGGTCATAATGTATTATCCTTTTTATATATTGTTGGATTTGACTTGCTAATACTATGTCAAGAAATTTGGTATGTTTTTCTGATAATGTCTTTGTCTAATTTCAGAATAAGGGTAATGTTGACCTCAGAAAATGAGTTGGAAAATGTTCCTATCTTTATTTTTTGAGAGTTTTTGTGGGATTATTTGATCTGATTCAATAGATTTCATCAGTGAGGCCATCTGGGTCTGCAGTTTTCTTTCTGAGACATTTTCAATTTCTTTAATACATGTAAGGTTTTTCAGATTTTCTATTTCTTGTGTTAGATTTGGTCATTTATGTCATTCAAGAAATTCTTCCATTTCATCTGAGTTGTTGAATATATTGGCAAACTTGTTTATAACATTGCCTTGTTATTCTTTTAATATCTGTAAGGTCTGTACTGATGTCCCTTTTTTCATTAATGATACTAGTAATTTGTTTTCTCTTCGTACTTTTTTATCAGTCTAGCTAAATATGTATGTCTTTAAATGATTTCTTTCAAAGAACCAGCTTTTAGTTATGTCGATTTTTCTGTTGTCTGTTTTCTATATCATTGATTTCCACTCTTATCATTGATTCCTTTATTTTACTTCTTTTGTGTTTAAATTGTTCTTTGTTCTCTAGCTTCTTAAAGTGGAAGCTTAGATCTCTGATTTTAGACCCTTCTTTTTAACAAAAACATCTAAAGCTGTATATTTCTCTAACCTCTGCTTTCACTGTGTAACTTATACATTTGAAATGTGTTTTCATTTTCATTCAGTTCAAAATATTTTCAGATTTCCCTTGTGGAAACTTGACACATGGGTTATTTAAGAATATATTTTATAATTTATAAATATTTAGGGATTTCCCAATTATTTTATTGTTATTTATTCCAAATTTAATTTTGTTTGGGTCAGAACATATACTGTATGATTTCTATCCTCTTAAATTTATTGAGAGTTACTGTATGTATGGTCCTATATATGGTCTTAGTGAATATTTTATGTTTGTTTGAAAAGAATGTGTATTCTGCTGTTGCTATGTAGAGTTTTCTGTACATGTCTATCAGTTGGCTGATAATATTGTTTGAATCTTCTATATCCTATATATCCTTACAAATTTTCTGTTTTCTGTTCTATCAGTTACTGAGAGAAGATTGTTGAAATCTTAACTATATTGGATTTATCTGTTTTTTTCTGACAGTTCTGTCAGTTTTTGCCTCATATATTTTTGGAGCTCTATTTTTAGGAGCATATACTTTCAGGATTAAGTCTTTATAATGAATTGACTTATCATTATGAAATGTTACTCTTTATCTTTGGTAGAACCCCTTGTCTGTTATAATAGAACTATGTCTAATTTTTTGATTCATATTTGCATGGTACATCTTTTTCTGTTGTTTTACTTTCAATCTATTTATATCTTTGTATTCCAAGTCTGTTTCTTACAGTCAGTATGTAGTTGGGTCTTACTTTTTTATACAATTGGACAATTTCTGACTTTTCATAGGTGTGTTTAGAGTATATTTAATGTAATTATTGATATGATTGGGTTTAAATCTCATCTTGCTGTTTTTAATTTGTCTCATCTGTTTTTTGTTTTTTTTTCTTCTTTTGGATTAATTTTTTTGAAATTCCACTTATGTCCTCTATTGGCTTACTGTATCTCTGAAGATTTTATTATATATTTCTACTTATTATAGTACTAGAGGTCCGATGCATGA
>NW_005361913.1:310966-315425 GCF_000412655.1 Myotis brandtii | reverse complement strand
GCCTCTGCTGCCTCTGCCTCGGCCCCGCCCACTGCGGCTTTGTCTGGAAGGAAGGATGTCCGGAAGGACGTCTGGTCTAACTAGCATATTATGCTTTTATTAATACAGATACCTAAAACATATTATGCTATTTCACATGTAATGTAAGAATCTTATTAAATACTTTCATTTCCCTCCTCTCTTACTTTGTGGTATTGTCATACATTTTACTTCAGTATATGTTGTAAGTGCTACAACACATTATGGAAATTTACAAAATGAGACTTGTTTTGAAGCTTCATTGGGGTGAGTCTAGAATGCCATTTTTATTAGGGCTCGTTTGGATGTACTACTAACACATGCCTTTCTGGGATCTCTTCGCGTGTTCAACAGGTCTCCCCTCCTGGTCTGGCTGATAAAAACTCAAGAGGTCTCTCAGCCCTGTGGGAACCATAGGAAATGTCCTGCTACATTTCCCATGGCAACCCATTCTTGTGGAATTTCTCCCTACACATGTGCAGCTTTATATTCAGCAAGAGAATTAAGGAATTGCCTCTGCACATTTCTGGAGTTTTCTTCCTTCCTCTCTGTTACTCTGCCCTACAGAGTTCAGCTGCCCCAGTCAGCCTGGACTATGATCTCTGTCTCAACAAGAGTACTGCACTTTGCATGGCTTTCCCCTTCCTGTGCCATGGACTAGACCAGGGGTGGGCAAACTTTTTGACTCAAGGGCCACAATGGGTTCTTAAACTGGACCGGAGGGCCGGAACAAAAGCATGGATGGAGTGTTTGTGTGAACTAATATAAATTCAAAGTAAACATCATTACATAAAAGGGTATGGTCTTTTTTTTTTCAGTTTTATTCATTTCAAACGGGCTGGATCCGCCCCGCGGGACGTAGTTTGCCCACGGCTGGACTAGACTGTGTCTCCAGGTGGAAAGTTGGGGCCATTGTAGGGTTTACCTCATTTATTTGTGATCCCTTCTCTCAAGGATCACAGTTTTGTGCTACCTGTAGTACAGTGTCTGAAGACAACATAGTAGAAGGGCAAGTCTGGTCTCATTTATTCTTGCCTTTGATAGATATAAAAATTTAAGGCTTTTAAAAAAAATCTACAGATTTTCTTTCTATATTTTTCTTGCAATTTACTTAATAAATTGTGTTTGCTCTATAAAATGGCTGAGTTTAGATTTTGCTGAGTGCATCCTGTGCTGTAATTTAGTGCATCCTCTGTCTTCAGCATTGCTTATAGAGTGTAATTGGATCTAGAGCAGGGTTTCTCAGCCTTGAGACTATTGACCATTTTGGGCTAGGTAATTCTTTGGAAGGGTTTCTCTTCGGTGCAAGTAGGCTATTTAGCAGCATCCCTGGTGTACAGCCACTAGATGTCAGTAAAACCTCCTCCTGAGTTGTGACAACCAAAAATGTCTCCAGGCATTGTAAGTCGTTTTTTAGGACCGTGTTCTGTAATGAAAAGTAGGCTACCTAAACTACAGAATGAGTTTCAGGAATATGAAGACACCTACCTAGTAAAAATGACAATACTGTGTTAAAACTGCAGAGAACACATGAGAAAGAAGATTTTAACAATATATAAGTTGAAACTCCACAGAATGGCTGACTCAAGAGCAACATTATAGAGCATAGGAATTTCTGTTTGAGAAGGAAATACTAGAGACAGTAATACTGTAAAATGGTAAAAAGCTCAAGTAGTTTTTTTTTCAGCTATATGTTTCTTCAGTAATTTTTTTCTGCAACTTGTTGAATAACTTTTTAAGGTGTAAAATTTCTACAGTATATGTACAGATGATTTTATTTAAAAAAATACTTTACTGTTTAATTATTAACCAAGAATTTTGGACTTGCAGAACGGTATCATTGTAATAACATGCTCTTCATATTTGTAACTTATATGTGTGATATATAACATTACTATAAACAAAATGCAAGTGGGGAGATTAATAATTTTTTTCCAATGTTTCCAAATGTCACTATCCTCCTTATTAAGGAAGAAGAATGGAGATGACAGAAAATTAACGTATTTTTTAAAACATTTAAGAGGAAGATTGAGATTGAGAAACCTTACTTATAATTTAACCACCTAGTGTTCATGGAAGACCCACTTTGTGTCACATCCTATGCACAATAGTTGTCTGTTTTGAGATGGTTTAGAGGTAGATTTAGTGGGAAGGGTTTTGAAAGTAACCCAGAGCAGCTCAGAGGGGCAGATTTTCCTCCATAACCGCCTGAGAGTTGCTCTGCCACTACCTTCCTTGGCCTTCAGAATCCTTTCCTCTCTCCGCATTGGTGTCCTTCAGTTTAGTCATCAGTGGTTTCCATGGTGAGTGTCCATGGTGCATCCCTGTCCTCCAAACAGGAACATTTGGATGGTAGGTATCTCCAGTATCTCCAGTGCTCTAGATCTTAGTACGGCTAGGTTAAAGGCTTAATGGGCATGTTTTAAAAATTAAGTCTGAGATAATTGTAGAGGCCAGGTAATCAAGGAGCCTGGGTTCTCATATTTATCGCTTTCACATAACAACCTAGGGGCCTAATAGGCTTCACTTCGCTAGAACTGTGTGTGAGAAGTGTCCCTCCTCCCACCTGTGTGTTCCTTTCTGTCTCTTGTCACACCATTACCTCCATCCCACATACCTTTTCTCCCCATCAGGACCTTGTTAAAGACATTGTCCGTGACATTGCCAGTTCTACTTTAATAAGGAACACAATCCTCTCTATTGAGAGGAATAGTGGATAGATAACACAAAATAATATATTTAAAAATAAATGTAAGGGGGTGTTTCAGGTTGAGTGACTTTCTCATATTGCTTCCTGAAAATCTTAATTATCATTTAATCAGGGTTGCACTGCTCCCCCACCCCCACTCTCCCTTTGGCTTGGGATCTCCTGATATCTCCTCTGAAGAGTTAGTTTCAGTTCAGGGCATTATCAGTTTCCATGGTGAGAGTCCATGGTGCATTTTTCTTTTTAAGTGTAGTTAGAAGGACTGTAGTTTTTGAGGTTTCCTGAGTATCTGTGGCATGTCCTTGGTACTGTTCTGTTTGGGGTTTGCAGAGGTAAATTTGTGTGGGTTGAGTAAAAATTTAGTTTGGAGCTAAAGCAACCAAGGAGCTCAGCATTTTCATATATATCTTTCCCAAGTAGCACTTGCTGGACCAAATTTGCTTTATTTTCCCAGCATTGTTTGTTGTATGAGAGTTCAAAGATATGAAAGATGTTCCTCATCTCTTTGTCAATGAATATTTTCTCCCTCTCTCTTTACTTCACTTGTTCGCTCTATCATGCTCACTTCCTTTTTCAAATGTCTCTCTAACTAGGTAGTCTTTACTTTCTCATTCTTACTTTCTTTTTCTGCCTTCACCTGTTTCTGCTTTACTTGGTTTTGCCTCTTCCTGTGCCTGCAGCCCTATTTTTTCTATTTCTCTTCCTCACACTCTTGTCTTTTTCTGCTTTCTCCTATGTATGATAATTTTTCTCTCTGCCTCCACTACTATCCAGCCACCCTCTCCCCATTTGCCCTCGGTGTCTCCATTTCTCTGAATGTTCTAGCACTATGGTAAATGACATTGCTTGTTCCAATGAGTAGTATGATATGGAAGCTTATGTGCTTTCAGCCCCTGCTGCTTTTTTTATTTTATCTTTCAAAGACATTTTTCTTATTTTGAGTGAATTTGAGAGTGCAGTTGAAAAAAGTAATATTGCTCTAAGTCAGCGATTTTCAACCAGTGTGCACTGTGGCATACTAGTGTGCCGCAAGAATTTTAAAAACATGCAATACCTATTTTAGTCAGAGGAACTGAACTCTTTTCCCTTAGGTTGTCAAATAAAATAATGACAACAGCCAACACAATAATAGCCATCTGGTGTGAATGAATCAAAATTATACCTATTTTTTAATCAGATTGGCAAAAAATATATATATTTTTGGTGTGCCACAGAATTTTAGTAATTAGTTTATGTGTGCCATGATATTAAAAAAAAAAGAAAAAAAAAAGGTTGAAAATCACTGTTCCAAGTGGAAAGTATTCCCCTACAGAGGGCACAGTGGTTGGCTGGTTTTGAGGAAGTTCGTTCTTCTGAAAACGAGTTGAGCCCCAGGCCTGTGTTACACTTTACACTTGTGGCGTCCTGCTTTTTGTTTTTGTTTTCTTAAAGGAGTTGGAGGGGGAGAAACAAGGTGGTCAAAAGAAGTACCTCCTAAGAAATGTAGACTGCTCCCCTTGAGAAACTCCCATTAGCCAGATCTAGGCCTCAGGTGACCGGTTCCGAAAGTTCGCTCCTCCTCGCGTGCCGTAAGCCCTCGGTGTCTCCAGTACGGAGTGTCGGACACGTGTGGTGCCGTTGGGGACGGTCTGCGGGTTTGGGTGCTGACAGCCAGCGTCCAGTGCGCGAGAGCTGGGCGCCGAGCCCCGCCCCCCAGGGGTGCTGACCAATGGGATTGGCCCGAGAGGGCGGGGC
>NW_005361913.1:303162-310587 GCF_000412655.1 Myotis brandtii | reverse complement strand
TGGAGCCGGAGGGCGCGCGCGGTGGCCCCGAGCGTATGGTGACGACGCTCCTAGAAGTAAACTCGGCAGGTCCCACGTCCGCATCCTGTTCCAAGGGCGCTCCGCATTAAGTTCCTAATTCTCACGGCAGGTCCGAGATGACTTCACTCGTTTTTCACACGGAAAACGGGTTAAAAACTGCCGGAATATTCGGACTCGTCATCGGCGGAGTACGGATTTCAGCCCAGTTTTGGCAGTTTTGCTTCAGAATGTGTGCTCGTGACCGTTACGCAGTCTGGTCTGTGGTCTTGCTTTCCCTGAGCTCGTCCAGCTCCCACCTGCCCTGACAGCAGCCTCACTTATACGCGGTCTCATTCCTGAGATGGTTTAGGATTTCCGTGGGGCATTGTTCAACTCGTCTGTCTTTTGGGCCGAGGAGGGGTGTTTCGTTCTGTCTCCGTGATTTTTCCCCATTCCGTTGTGGATGTGTTTGGGGCTTGACGGTATTTTTGGTTTTTAAAATTTCTTTTTGACGGATGAGTTTAAGTCTGGGACTTTTCAAGCCGGAGCCCTAGTGCTAAGGAGCCTCGCGTCCCCATGTTAATCTTTTTTTTTTTTTTAAACTGTCTTAAGAAGAAATTGGCCTCCTACCTTTTCCGAGGACAGGACTGTTCGTTGGTAAAGGAGGGAGCTGCGTGCCCCTTCCCCTTCTCCAGCTGTCTCGGTGACGATAGCTCGTGTCCCTCACTATCAGTGTTCGCCGCCCTTTTTGCTCCATTTCCCACTCTGTCTTTAAATCCCGGGGTGGAGAACGTGCTCTTTGGCTTTGGGTAGTTTGAGCTGGTCAAGGCAGAGCCCTGCCTGCCAAGAATGCTAGACATTCTGGAGGCGGGAGAGGTTGTGCAGCTTCCTCTTTTTTAAACGTGCTGGGTTCCAATTGCACAGGAATGAAGTGTATGTGCATTGCATGCCTTTCTTTAAAATTACAGTTATTTGCATATTATTGCTAAAACTTTTGACATACCCCTATTCTCTTTTTGTGGAGAGTGCCTTTTAAAAATAGAATTAAAGACCTCTAGAGTGAATATTTCTGATTTACTTAGAATTTTAAAGTTAAATTCTTACCAAATCAGAAATTGTGCTGAAATAGCAGATTTCTGAAATAACTGGCCGTGTGTGTGTGTGTGTGTGTGTGTGTGTGTGTGTGTTTCCCTGAGGTAGAAAGAGTAAGATGGGAACTATTAAGTACAGATATTTGGGGCAATTTTACAGATATTTGGGGCAATTTTATAGCCCACTGCCTAAAATGAAAATACTTCTATAATGATACACTGCAAGGGTTGAGGGGGTATATTGGGCATCTGACATTAACACAGACTACTGACGTCTTGGAAAAAACACATTCCAGGGTCCTGGAAGTTAGCGTTCACGTTCCTAATGCACATTACTTAGAATTTAAAACATGATAAAGAACGTGATTTTGCACAGTTATTTTCTGTTTGGTACAAAGTTCTTTGAGAAGTGGATATAACACGTTTTTAATGTTGATGGTTTGGAGTTTAAAGCGATGCATTTAAGGAGAGTTTCACATATTTTGCTCAGCAATCTATTTGCACAGTCCAACTTCACTTGGAAGTGATTTAGTAGGTTTCCATGAAGTCATTTACGTTTCTGGAATTGTTCCTAGTTCTATATTTCTTGCTCACAGTCTTCAGATATATTGTAGTGAAGGCACAGCTTGTTTATTACTTGTGTTAAAAAATAATCTCCCACAACAAAGCACCGCTAACCGTTATTGAGTCTTCATGATGAGACACTGTGCTAAGTGTTTTTCATATTATTACCTCATTTAATTAAATTACCAGTTGCAATTAGTTACCAACTACATTTTATGTTATACCAACTAGAGGGTGTTCATTTTGGGACATTGGAAAGTAGTGTGGATGATCTTGGAAAGTGTATATCCACCAAACTTTCTCATTATCATAGTTCAATTTTATGAAAGCTTGAATTAACTTTGTTATTTAAAATTTTTTCACCTGTAATTTTTTTCAGTTTGAAATATGAAAAGTAGTAAAGTATGTATAACAAAATTAGTATATTACTCACCATAATGCTGACTGGAGGTAGGGTATAACCCTTTTAATCTTCCTTTCCCCATGGTTGTTTTTTGTTTATAGATTTTCTTAGTCTTGACTAAAAATGTTTAAGCAGTTTTAAAACGTTTTACAACTTTGGGTTACTAATATGACACTTGTTTAAAGTAAATTTTGTTATTGTTGAGATAAGTAAATTGTTTTATTTAGAACTTTTGATATGTCTTTAATTTTTATAACCTCCCTTTTACCAATGACAACAACCAGTTCTCTAATTTATTAAACTAAAAGCTGTCAAAATTAATCAGAATGACTTGATTAAATAAGCTGCATAAGTGATGTTAGGTTAATAGTCTTCTCAATTAGTGATGTGTAAAAGAAATGCCAAAATAAGGCACTTGAGTGTTTTGGGTTTCTTGTTATTGGGAAGACTTAATAAAAGTGCTTTAAAAATTGTCCTACATTCATTTTAGAAATTATCTACACACTTAAGGGTTAATGTTAGATAGGTTTGAAACTAGTTTAAGTGTAGAAATTACATTCTCAGAAATAATTTGAGATTAAAAAGATTATTCAGTAAAGGAACTTTAAAAACTATAAAAGAAATATTAGGACCCTTTAATAATCGGAGGTAGAGAAACAATCATAGAAATCCAACTTTGATTTCTATTGTATATAATCTTGCCTTTATTCAATTTCATATGCTTGGAGTTTTTTTGTTTGTTTTGTTTTGGGGTTTGTTTTTTTAAGGTACTGCTTTAGAGACAAATTTTTAAAAACCATTGATATTTTCCAATTAAAACATTGCAGCAATCTGGAGTTAGCCATTTTTGCATTTATAAAAATTATTTAAAACTTTATAAATTATAAGCTTATTTTCATTCTGCAAATAGTTATATTTCATCCCTCATATGCCACATACTGTGCTGTGAACAGAAAACAAATGATTAGCAAAAGATGTGGTCTTGATTTCCTTGAGATTATCATCTAGATAGGAAAGTTCATGAAAAGTATAAGATACTGTAAAGTATCTCTATAGGAGATTCAGCTCTAGTTTGGTGGTGGTGGTGGTGGTGGTGGTGATTATGGGGGCAGGGGTGGTCCAGGAAGGTTTCTTTGAGGAAGTGATCTTTGAGCTGAGATTAGAATGAGTAAACAAAGGGTAAGAAATAGTCCGGCAAATGGAACTGTATAGAGATTGGATGCTGAGTCAACAGTTAGTGTTTTTTAAAGTTGTAGGGTCATGGATCCATTATGAGTGTGAAACCAATTTGGTGGGTTGCAACCAGCATTTTAAAAAATGAATGGAGTAGAATAGAGATCATCTGAGTATATCGCCTGGCTCCTGCTTTCTGTATACACATAACACCACATAAAAACATAGCATGCTTCATGTGTATACTGGCCCGTAATATAAAATTATTTTTTACTGTGGGTCACAGTAAACAAACACTGTTGGAAGAATGAGAAGCAAGTGTGTGTGGCAGGAGTGTTGAGAGTGTTGACTAGGAATCTTGACTCCAGAGGACATTGCAGAGGTACTTAGGACCCATACATATCTCATGCTGAGCCTTGTAGTGCACGATAGCTCCTTACTCATACTTTGGAAGAGTTTTGAGCAGAGACATGACATGATGAGATTCATGTTTTGAAAAGTATATTCAACACTTTGGAGTGGGAAAAGAATGATGTGGACAGATCCTTAGGAAATTAGTGACAGTAGCTCAGACAAAAAAATGATAGTAATTCACCTAGAGTGGTAGTAGAGATAGAAGTGGATAATTTAAAAATAGATTAGGAAGAAAAATATAGTTAAGTGAGGTATAGGAAAGAGTAAACGATACAATAATATATCTTACACGTGACCTGGAAATGAATATTATATAAAACTTTTGTAAATTTTACAGAAGTCCCTAGTAGTTCTTCCGTTTTGAAAGTATCCAAATATTCAAGCCAAAGTATTTGAAAAATGTTTTAATGATGATGCTTGAGATAATTTAATTCCACAAGTCATTTCCTTTTTGATTCCAAGAGATACAAACAAAATTAGGACTTTTTTCTTCTGGAAAGGTAAAATGAAAACATGAATTAGAAAAAAAGAGTTTTATTGAGTTCCGATTATGTGCTAGGATTAGGTGTTTTATCATATGAGGTCTTTTTTAAAAAATATATTTTTATTGATTTTTAGAGGGAGAGATAAAAGGAAACATCAAGCGGCTGCCTCCTGCGTGTCCCCTACCTGGGATAGAGCATGCAACTTGGGCACGTGGGCATGTGTCCTGACCAGGAATTGAACCAGCAAACCCTTGGTGCATGGGACGGTAGCCACACCGGCCAGGGCATTATATGAAGTCTTTTAATTTTGTGTTTCCTTTTAGTCCTAAAACACATAGCCTGTAAGCAAATTGTACAGGTAACACATTTAGAAAGGCTATTAATCATCTCTTTACTTTGGGAATAACATCCTGACAATACCTACCTCATGAGATTATAAGAATTAAAAGACAATGGTATAGAAGCATCCATCCAACACATAGAGGGATTTTGAAAACAGGTCTTTATTTTTTCAAAACTCATATTTCATCTTTATTTTTGAAGGTGATGTCATGGAGGGAGAATATGTCCTACTAAATGACACTTCAGGATAACTTTTAAAAATTACAAAAATTCTATACCAGGCATTAAGAGCATGGCTTTAGATGAGAAGGCAGATCTGGGTTTAAATATCAGTTCATCATTTATCAGCTAAGAGCGAAGATAAATTATTTAATCTCCAAACCTCAGGTTCTTTAACATGTGAAATGAAGATGATAGTATTTTGCATATCATATAGTTGTCAAGATTACTGGCGCTTAATAAATAGAAGCTACTACTGTTAGTAGTTGTAGAGTGCAGTGTTTGTGGTGGTTGGTTTTAATGGAATACTGAGGTGGGCTATGGGCTATTTGTGAAAACCTAGAAGAATGTTCCCCCTGGTTGATGTGGTATTTGTGTTTCTCTCTTTTTTCTCACCCCTTTAAGGATTTCAGTTTTTCTGACTGATATATGAAAGGATGATTGCTCACAAACAGAAAAAGACAAAGAAAAAACATGTTTTGTCATCAGGCCAGCTCTCTACTGATGTTACAACTTCTGAAATGGGGCTCAAGTCTGTAAGTTCCAACTCCGTTTTTGATCCGGATTACATCAAGGAGTTGGTGAATGATATCAGGAAGTTCTCCCATATGCTATTGTATTTGAAAGAAGCTATTCTTTCAGGTTTGTCAACTATTTTCTCTTAGCATACTTACTGGATAGTTTGTAAAATTTTAAATGCCAGCCTAGTTACAGATAAGTGTGTACACAGTGGTAGAAATAGGGTATTCTTCTATAATTATTATAGCCCCCCCCCTCAAATGTTTGATGTTTACAGTGTAAACTATTTTATAATCAGATACAGTGCACTGCATTATAGGAATTTTGGTAATTGTGAGGGAATAAGAATATAAAGAACAAAAATGGGTCTTGGGTTCTTAATCGTTGGGCCCACTTGACATAGGAAATTTTAGAGCATTGGATTTTTAACCTTCTTAATAGTAACAGTACATTGATTGGTCTTTAATAAGCAGACTTATGTTTATCATTTACATTGTTGATACTTCTGCCTAGGTTTGGTTTCCTATATTGTTCCTAAAATCTGATCTAAAAATCACTGCATTTGAGTGAAACTTTTTTCTCAAACTTAATTCTGTTTTGCTGTTCTTCAGTTTGCTTCTTCAATTAAGGGAGAATCAAGAATTTATTCTCTCTCTAGTTAGATATGAATAATAGAGCACCAGACTTGATTTTTCCGAGATAAAGAGCTATACACATCTTTCAACTTTTAGTGCCTCTTTGATATACAAATTTGATGGCAGTGATAATAAAGATACAGCTTCTGTTCTCCTTTGATAAGTAGCACCTAATTTCTATGTTTGTAAATGGTTTGTTTGGATGTGGAAAATAAAGATACCTAGTGTTACTTATATGAGACTTCCAGGTATTTCACAGACATTTGTAAGATTCCAATAAATATTATCTGTGTATATAAGTTAAATATTTATTTTCTGATAAACAGAAACTAAAGCCATACCTTGTTTTAAATATTGCCTTAAGAGTGTATCCTAACTCTAATTTTTCAAGTTGACATGCCCAAAATAACTGCACTTGAATTATAGCCCCAAAATTTTAGTATTTGAATTTTCTTTAAAACAACAATTACATAAGTCATTCTTTTGAGACTATATGTGTGTGTATGTGTATATGTGTATATATTTTTATTACTTTTAATTTGTTAGTAGACAGTTGAGAGATTAGGAAGAAAAAGGATTAAAAGCTGGTCCTAAGTGAAAAAAGAGAAAAATGGTAATACGTATAAGATAGCCAAAGGAGACTACCCCTTGAGATAAAAGTATGTGTATGAAAACATCATTTTTCATGGAAATTTAATATTAAAAAGCTATAAGGTTATTATCCTTCTAATAAGAAAATTAGTACTTCAGAATTTAAATACTCAATTATATTACTGATAATAAAAAAGCTTGCCATTTATGGCTGGTAAGTTACTTGAAAAATGTAAAATCAATCTTTTGGATAACCAACTCTCATTAGTAAGCAATGGTCAGAGAATTTTCATTATTTACCTTTGGATTGATTTTAATGCTTGGTTCTTCAATCAGAGTTAAAAGGATATATGTATGCCATTTCAGAATAAATCTTGGGTTTGACAAGAATTTGTGTTTTTCTGCCTTGGAATCATTACTATCAAAATCTGGAAATATACTATTTAGTTTATTTGAGTTGATAGAACCTTTTTTGTCTGTTTTTCTTAAACAAGGGAGTTCCTATACTAATAAAAGCATAATATGCTAATCCAGACCTGATAGACTGGATGTCTTCTGGACATCCTTCCAGACAAAGCCACGGTGGTGGGGGCCGAGGCAGAGGTGGTTAGGGGCGATCAAGCTGGCAGGGGAGAGCGGTTAGGGGCAATCAGGCTGGCAGGTAGTGGTTAGGGGCAATCAGGAAGGCAGAGGGGTTAGGGGTGATTAGGCAGGCAGCTAATATGCTAATCCAGACCTGATAGACTGGATGTCTTCTGGACATCCTTCCAGACAAAGCCACGGTGGTGGGGGCCGAGGCAGAGGTGGTTAGGGGCGATCAAGCTGGCAGGGGAGAGCGGTTAGGGGCAATCAGGCTGGCAGGTAGTGGTTAGGGGCAATCAGGAAGGCAGAGGGGTTAGGGGTGATTAGGCAGGCAGCAGAGTGGTTAGGAGCCAGCGGTCCCAGATTGTGAGAGGGATGCCCGACTGCTGGTTTAGGGCAGGCCTAAA
>NW_005361913.1:292345-303065 GCF_000412655.1 Myotis brandtii | reverse complement strand
TCTAGTGTATAACATAAATTAACCTCATTATAAATGATAAGAAGAACTACATAATATGCTTGCTTTTAATATTGGTCATGGTTTTCAGCCTGTTAGAGTATCAGACTATTCTTTATGTAATAAAATTATTACAAGAAATATAATCTTCAGGAAAGCAAGTAAAACATTTAAATTCTATAACTCTTTAGGGTGATATTATTACATATGTCTCTATACATAGACTAGACATAGTCCATTCTTTTGTATTCTGGGTATTGAAAAATATCCCTAGACTTCTGCTATTCTTTAGTACCATCATAGCTGTAAATTATGGCCAGACAGCAAAGAGCTATTTCACTGTTTTTCTTTTGCAGTGAGGGAGCGTTATCAGTGGCCTTGCCAATATTTTGTCTTTGCCTCCGTAAGAGGAAGGATAGCAAATTTTTGTCATTGTTTATGACCTTTTAATTCATATCAGATGGCTGTTGAACAGCTAAAAATTTAGCTTTTAAGAACGTAGAATGTAGGTATATAGTTAAACCAACTTTCGGTGTTATTTGAATGCCATATTCTTTATATACTTTACTTGTCATGAGGCAGTGATGTGCAAACCACTTGACGATTGCTTCAGGTGTTCAATCATATTGTTGAGGCTAGACTTTACCTTTTACAGAGTACTTTTATATACAAACAGTATTGAGTCACACAGTCCCCACAAAGACAGGTACTTTTAGCCCCATTTCACAGATGAGTTGTATGTATAGGTGATTTCATCAACCCCTTAATGATAGTAGATAGTGGTTTCATTTGGAATCCAGAGGTCACCAATGCAGAATGATGTTTCTTTCCATTCTGTCTAACCTGCTTCACATGGCAGGCACTCTGTAGAAACACTGTTTAGTTTTCATATTTCATTAGCCAATTCTGTTTTCACTGGGGATTATCTAGGTCTGCACTATCCAATATGGTAGCCTTTAGACATGTGACTACTTAACTTTAAGTAAATTTAATTAAAATAAAGAATTTAGCTTCTCAGTTGCCGTGGCCACATTTCACGTGCTTTTTAGCCTCAGCATTTTGGACAGTGAAGTTATAAAAATTTCCGTCATTGCAGAAATTTTTATTGAACAGTGCTGGTACAGACATTTGGTCTTCATCAGTCTTGAGAAATTGAGATGAATTCTTGTTCTATAAATATTTTTGATTTCTATAGCATTAAAAGGAAACCTAGAAAATTGTTATGGGAGCAAATTTGAGAAAAATTTACATAGAAATAGGCACTCTTAGGGTCTGTTTGGATTCTTCTTCCTTAAGTTGCCTTTAGAGCAGCGGTTCTTAACCTGTGGGTCGCGACCCCTTTGGCGGTCCAACGACCCTTTCACAGGGGTCGCCTAAGACCATCCTGCATATCAGATATTTACATTACGATTCATAACAGTAGCAACATTACAGTTATGAAGTAGCAACGAAAATAATTTTATGGTTGGGTAACAATATGAGGAACTGTATTTAAAGGGCCAGAAGGTTGAGAACCACTGCTTTAGAGGGCGTAGTTTTCATGCCCTTCTTTGATTTGAACAAGCAGATCAATTTCCAGCCAGGTTATACAACTTGGTTGAATAAGTAGTAATAGATGACAGAAAGAGTTCTGGAAAGAAAACACATGATTTAGGTTCTAGGCCTAGGTTTTTTACTGACTAGTTTTGGAATATGGCTTAAGTTATTTAATGATTTTTAAAGAATGAAGTGCTTATAACAGATGCTATCAGTTTTATAATTCTGTGATTCAAAATTTGATTGGAGTTGGAGATTCTACATTGTTTTGAATATTGACAGTTTATGGCTGAAGAAGACAGCTAAGTATTTGTTTTCAAAGTACATAATGCATTTTAGAGGGCATCCACATCCTACTATTCTATAGGATTTTTAAAATGTGAATTTTATGATAATTATTTTAAGTGTGATATTTATGAAAATTTTCCAAGTGTGAATGTAAAGCTCATATTGCAGTAGTTGTTGAAGAAGTGATTAAGAAAATAGGTTTTTACCAAAGAGCCCCGTGTTCCTTAGCAGGGTTAAAATATGTTTGCAGTTTGTCTCTACTGTTTTTATTTACAAATAAAAATAGAGAGCTTAATGTGGGAGTTCAGAGGACTGTGAAAACACTTTCTTTGATAGGGTAAGTGATAGAGTTGTTAATTCTTTCTGTCCACTACTTATTTCCAGGAGGAGGTTTCCCTGTAGTCTTACACAAGTAGCAGATGTGGAATTTGAAGTTTAGATCTCTATCCTGTGTTATTAAGGTGCATTATGAATAATTACAGGGGAAAATTTTGCATCTTATGTTAAAATGCTGAAGGCACTGAATTAAACATACATCCTCTGTGTTTAAATATAACATCACAGATTAATATATGTGCTGTGTGCCCTAGCCGGTTTGGCTCAGTGTATAGAGCGTCAGCCTGTGGACTGAAGGGTCCTGGGTTCAATTCGGGTCAAAGGCACATAACTTGGTTGCATGTTCCTCCTGGCCTGGGCTCTGGTCAGGGCATGTGCAGGAGGCAACCAGTCGATGTGTTTCTCTCACATCGCTATTTCTCTGTCTTTCCCTCTCTCCCTGTCTCCTCCACTCTCTCTCTCTCAAAATCTATGGAAAAGGAGTGAGGATTAAAATACACACACACACACACACAAACATAAACACACACATGCACAGTGTAAGCACCAATTCAGGTTTATGGTGTCACCCCTGAGGAATAATGTGTTATGAATTCCAAAGAACAGATTCATAAATCTTCTAATTTATACAGTAATCTTAAACTGTCTTTGTGACACATCTCTCCATTCCCAGGTGGAACACAAAATTTGGGAATTTGAAAAGTGCAAGGCTTTTTAATTGGGCTAGAAAGAATAGTTCAGATTACATAATTTTTCTGGTACTTAGTGCTTGAAGTCTCCATTGTCATTATAAAATACTAGAGGCCCAGTGCACGAATTCGTGCATGGGTGGGGACCCTAGGCCTGGCTGCTGATCAGGGCCGATCAGGGTCGGGGGCCGATCGGGGCCTGCTGGACAGGGGGAGGGACTGTGGGCTGAGTGGGGCCTGCCTGCCGAGGGGAGAGATGGGGTGCGGGAGGTTGGCTACTGGCCCCAAGGAGGGAGCCATACGTCAGCCCCCCTGTGAAAGGGACCACATCTGCCGCCACTCACCCCTGGTTCCCCATGCTAGTCCGGGGCCCGAAGGCCCTGGCAGGGTCAGGAGAGGAGGCAACGGTTGTCGGGCCGGGCGCAGAAGGAACAGACACTGGCGCCCCATGTGGTTCCCCGCCTCTCCCCCTCCTTCCCTCACCACCGTGCCACGATCGAGGTGGGCGGGCGGCAGGCTGATCAGGGCCTGCCTGCCAGGGGGAGGGACGGGGCGTGGGAGGCTGGCTGCCGGCCCCAAGGAGGGAGCCGGCCCTCACCCCCCCCCCATGGGAAAGGGGCCACATCTACCACCACCCACCCCCAGTTCCCCGTCCCAGCCCAGGGCCAAAGGCCCCGGTGGGATCAGGAGAGGAGGCGACGGTCACCTGGCCAGGCACAGAAGGAACTGATGCCGCCGGCTGGCCACGGGAGTTGGCTTGGGCGCGCACTGACCACCGGGGTCAGCTTCTACATTGAGCATCTGCTCCCTGGTGGTCAGTGCTCATCATAGCAACTGGTCGACTGGTTGTTCCAGTCGTTCTGGTTGTTCGATCCTAAAGGTCACTTAGGCTTTTATATATATAGTTATTTGAAGATCAGCAGTTTAATATTTCTTATAGTATATTGATTATATGACACTATTTGTAAAATGTATTTTAATAAAAGTTTAGTATTGTGAAAATGGTATCTTGTTTTTCAGTTTTGTTTTTAAGTAGGCTAGAAAGGGAGATAAAGCTATCATCAGTTTCAGATAAAGTAATTCTCTAACTTTTAAAAAGTGCTTTCTAATTTAAGAGTGTATCACTTTTATTTTGTAAAAACATAACTGATCTCATAAATGATAGCTTCTAATGAATTCTAGATCCTAAATTTGACAGAACTACTGTTTAGTTAGAAGAGAGAGATGTTAACTTTCTAGAGCAAATTTTATTGAACAAAAAGATTAAACAACAAATTTAATGCCATTAAATAATACGTTTTGTTGAAAGAGGGAAGTTCTGCATAAATTTCCTAAATCTTAATTGAAATACTGTCTTATGGGTTAACCCATTTTCCCCATGGTGAATATATAGGAGGATGTGTAAATTTATTTCAGACAACTTTCAATGACTGTTAATTTGACTATTGATGATGATACTTAATTTTTGGCCCTTATAGTATACTAGAAATTTTGTGAAATATTAGATACATTAAGTTGCAAGTCTTAGACATGCCCTTCTGTTGTGTTCTTTTAGAAGTAAACCTCTCAAGAAGTGATTTCTAATGGGTATAATTTAGGATTGGTTAATGTGAATGGTAATAGGTTATATTTTAGTGCCTAGAAAATATGGATTGAATCTTTGAGGAATGAAGTATGAAATACAGGTAACTCATTCATTACACATGTGCCAGCTCTTAGGAAATTACTGTCCTCTTCTGTACTTGCCTAGAATGGTTTACTTAACACCACTTAAAATAGTAACTGGCATATTTGATTAGAAGTTAAAGCCTATTAAGTTACAGATTGTAGAGTATTATCATTAACTATAACTTCTTTAACCATGTTGATATATATTATAGTGATTAAGAGCACAAATTCTAGAGCTAGAATGCTTAAGGTGGACTCCTCATTCTGCCACTGGGCAAGTTACTTATCTTCTCTGTGCCTCAGTTTCTACATGTGTTCAAAGGAGTTAATAGTACCTTTCTCATTGGGTTGTTGTGAAGATTAAGTGATTTCACAAAAATAAAGCTCTTAGAATAAGTGTTTTAAAATGTCAGCTGTTATTTTTACAATCCCCAAGAGGCTGGATAAAGAAGGTGCTGTTCATGCTTCACTTTTATCCTGTAAATTCAGAAGTCATTACAGCAAAAAAGGGAGTTTCCTAGTGATAAGTTCTGAAACATTTTTTCCTCCTTGTTGTTTTCATTGCTTTCCCAGAGAGGTTAAGCTGAATTAACAAGACTGATTTTAAAAATTGTCAGGTTTTTTTTTAAACCAAGGAAAACACCATGGATATTTACTTAAGTATTTCCATGAAGTGTTTGCAATATAAACACTGTGGTATTGTGTTAATACATGAGAACCAAAAAAGTGGAGCTGGCTAATCTGTTTTCACTTGATAAGCTGAATGAAGCTGAAAATAAATGGCATAAATGAGTGAAACAAATTAAAATTCAGATTACCATATTACTGGGATGGTAGGTAAACAAACAAACATTGGGATACTGGAGTTTTACTATTCTGGATAACTAGTGTTAAGATTTTGGTTGACCATTATTATATTTGCATATATAATACCTTTGTGTAGTATAAATTAAATTTCATTACATTGACAATGTGGCCACTATGAAATTTAAAAATTAATTTGTATTTAGTTATAGGACTAAATTAAATACTATAATTTAATTTTATTGGCATAGAAATATTTTTATAAAGTATATCTTTAATTATGATTTTATTTCTAAGTAATTTACTAATTTAGATTTTATATACAAAATGAAATTAATACTTAACTTTAATGTCTCATTTTTATTAGCCAAATTATTGTGGGACCTTGGTATATAAGTTTGTAATTGAATGTAATTCTATGTGGGACAAATCTGTTTTCAAAGGTATTTAGTTTGAATCGCTTACAGATTTAATAGAAATAATAGATGTTTATATTAAGACTATAAAGCAGTTTTGTTTCTGCTAATTTATTTGATATTCACAGCTTTTTTTTTTACGGCAACTAGGGCAGACGTTCTTACTAATTCCATTTTACTGATGATTAATCTGAGATCAGAGAAGCGAAGAGTTTTGTATAAGGTTATTTCAAGGAAGTGTGGCAGATCAAGCATTGGAACCCATATTTCTTGATCTAAATCTATTGTTTTCTACCATACCAATTAGCCACTTAACCTTTCTTCTGTACTGGGGAAGAATAGTTACTGCCTTGGGCTTTGCTCATTGCTACCATTGTCTGGGCTTGGTGGGAGTGCGGGAATATTTAGTGTTGCTGAAGGAGCTACTTAAACTCCTTAAAACTTTTTGTAAAAGTTAACTTTCAGTTTAAGAGGCCTTTTGCCTCATAAAAAGAATTTGAGGTAGCTTTATTCTTTTATAAGGGAAAAGAACATTTGCTAAAAAATAAAGTCTCAGCTGAAGTATTATCAGGATATAGTGATGTGCTAGTAGTTGATGTTTCTACTAAAAAATATAGGAAAGTTTATGAATCTTGTAATTAACATTTTCTCTGGTTGTCATGTTCATTTTTGTTGATTATTAGGCTTCAGAAGTGTATTCAATCATAGGAAATTGGAATTATTTATTGGGTAATATGAGTTACTTCTGAAAATAACTCAGTTACTGTTTTTTAGTATTTTAATTTGAAACAACTTCAATATGTGTTTATAAGGGCTTCCTTGTAGGAATAAAGGAACTTTAACTGATAGTTATTGGGATATTTGCAATGCCTTTTGAGAAGAATCATAGCATAGAATTTCAGTGTTAAAAATTATTGACGATCCCAAAGAGTTTTTGTTGATGTGGCTTGTATCTATTACTGTTTACTGTGTTAGAAATTAAAACTAAGAACATTGAAAAACATTTAATACTTTTGAAATATATTCATTTTAACATTTAATTTCCTTGACTCTGAGAAGACCAGAATTTATTACCTTGGTTTATTTAAGCATTTACACCATTAGTATTTTGTAGTTCTTGTTTAATATCCAACACTAATTTTGAATATTGATGGTTGTTGTTAACACTCAAATATCAAGCTCTTTTGTCCTGAGACCCCAAAATAAGACAACGTATTTTTACAGTATCTTCTAAGTATATTGGTAGTTGTAGCTTTTATTATGAAACATCTGAGTAGGGGATAGAAATGACCATCTTTCTTTTTTAAGCTAACAGGTTTCATAAGGAATCCAATACAACTTTATAACACTAGATAATCACTAAATATTGGTTTTGATAAGTAGGCAGAATTATTGCCATAAGTTAGAGTTTCATTTAGTTATAGGCCAAACAAAGAATAGATTTTGCAGCACAAAATAGGGAAAAGAACGTAATTGTTATTTCTTACAACTAGTCAAATGTTACTGTTTTCCACAAACTTCCTTTATTTCAAAGCTACTAGGTTTAATTTCAGACCTACCCTGTGTTACTAACCTGTTTCTACTGCTGCATAAACTAGTAATAAGAATAACGGTAAACATTTATGGACGCTTATTATGTTCCTCCCACATATGTGTTTTAACTGATTTAATTCAACCAACCCTATGAAGTAGCTACCATTATCTTCTTTTTATGGGTGAGAAAACTGAAGCACAGAGGAGGCTAAGTAATTAGATCAAGGTCTCTCAGTCACAGAGTTGGAATTCTGATTTAGGCTATATGGTTTTAGAGGCTATGCTTTTTTTTCTTTTTTAACCCCCATCCAAGGTTATGTTTATTTTTGTTGCTGTTTTGTTTTTTTGTTTTTTTTTGAGAGAGATAAACATTGATATGAGAAAGAAACATTGATTGGTTGCCTCCCTCGAACCTGCTTTTAACCAACCACTAAGCTATATTGCCTCAACTAAGTAAACCAATTGAAATAACACCTACAATAATAAAACAGAGAAAATAGATATTGATAATTTATTTAATGAAGATAGTTAATAACTTAATTATATAGCTAGCTTCCTATACTCATTTCCCTAGGAATTAAAAAATATGTAAATGAATTTTTAGTTATAAAATAATATATATTTATGGAAAAATTTTAATAGTACATAAAATTTCTAAAATCCTTTGCCCATTTACATTTCATTTTTAATAGACTTTATTTTTAGAGTAGTTTTAGATGCACAGAAAAATTGAGAAGATAGTAGAGTTTCCATATGTTCTTATACCCAGTGTCTCCTATTTATTAACATCTTACATTAGTATGGCACATCTGTTAATGAACCAATATTTGATATAATGCTACATTATTAGTGAAAGTCCTTAGTTTATTCAGATTTCCATAAATTTTCCCTATTGACTCTTCCAGTATCCTATCATATTTTAGTTGTCATGTCTCCTTGGGCCCTCCTTAGTCATGACAGTTTCTCAGATTTCTTCATTTTGATGACCTTGACTGTTTAAGGAATGTGGACTAGGTATTTTGTAGGATGCACCTTGATTAGAATTTGTCTGATGTTTTCTCATGATTAGTCTGGGGTTATGAGAAATATTGGGAGGAAGGAAGATAACAGATGTAAAGTGCCATTTTTATCACATATTAAGAGTACTTACTATGAACATGATTTATCACTGTTGATGTTGACCATGATCACTCGTTTTAAGTAGTACTCTACTTTTTTCCATACTCTACTCTTTAAAGGAAGTCACTATGCATATGCTTCACCTTTTTGAGGACAAAACATCTACATTAATTATTGGGAATTCTTCTGTACGAGAGACTGTTTCTTCTCTTTCATTTATTCAGTCATTTATTTGTATCAGTATGGACTCATGGAACTTTATACTCTGGTATTATAATCTAGTACTACTTTATTCATTAGTTGCTCAAATTATTCCACCTTTAGCCATTGGTAGCTCTTTCAGTTGGCTCCTGTGCATACCTCTTCAATATGAGGATCTGTTTCTTTCAAGCTTTTACTTTCTAGTATTACAAGATGTTCCTAACTTATCTTATGTATTTGCTGCCCCAGACTGAAAATCAGCCAATATCTCAAAGGAGCTCTGGTTCCTATTATTGGAGAATGGTATTAGAAACTAAGCTCAGGGTGCTAGGTGTATTTGTTATTTCTGTAGTATCACTTCTTTTAGGTCCTCTCAGGTGACAGCAAAGAAATGTGTGTATACTAACCTACATACTAATACATATTTCAAAATATTTCTCTATATAGCCACCTATATCTGTGTTAAGCTAAACACGAATTCGTACTCAAATATCCAACTCTAATCCATCACCACACATATCATTATAGCTTCCTCCCCCTGCTTAATTGTAAATTTCCACTCCCAACAGTGAGATACCTGGCTTCCACCATCCACCATCCATTTACTCAATTGTTGACTTCCAGTATACATGTATAGCAGTATCATAATTGTTAACCTGAACCTTCATTGAAAACACTTTATCAGCCATAGTATAGTATTTATGTGCATTTTCTATGCCTTTAGTCTCAGAGACTTTATTCATTTCCAAGAGTACTTAGGCCAGCACCTGATTCCCTGTATTTTTTTTTTCCTATCAAAATGTGTTAGTTGAATTAGTCAGATTTTCTCTTGAAGACATTGTTCTCTCTGCTTCCATTATTACCTGAACTATTTTTCTGTGCCTTCTCTTAGAATATTCTTCACCTTGATATACACAGCTCCCAGCCTTGTCTGCTCTTCTTATCCTACATATTTCTCTCTCTCTTTCCTTTTTTGTTAATCCTCGTCCAAGGATATTTTTTCCTTGATTTTTAGAAAGAGTGGGAGGGAGGCAGAGGGAAGGAGGAGGGAGAGAGAGTGAGGGGATGGGGCGGGGGGAGAGAGAGAGATGTAAAAGAGGCACATCAATTGGTTACCTCCTACACACACCCCGACCAGGGTGGGGGATCGAACCTACAACTCAGGTATGTGCCCTTGTCTGGGAATCGAACCCGAGACCCTTCGGTGCTCAGGCTGGCACTTTAACCATTGAGACACACCAGCCAGGCCATATTTCTCTCTCTTGATAATGCTGTTAATGAATTGAATATTTGATGGATGCTGTTAGAATATCTTGTTTTTTATCCTATATGCAGTTTTTCTTTCAAGTGATTATCTTTTAACATTTTAGGAAAAATTTAATTGTATAATTATAATATGACACTATTAAAAAACATTTTTTTGTTTGTTTTTTAAGCTATTTCAATAGGGAAGCAGTACAACATTAAGAGTGTGGCTCATTTGGTTGGGTATCATCCCATGTACCAAAGATTGCTGGTTTGACTTCTGGTCAGGGTACATGCCAGGGTTGTGGGCTCCATCCCCTGCAGGAAGCACCAATAGATGTTTCTCCCTCTCTCCTTAAAAAATCAATTAAAAAATGACCTTTAAAAAAATATGTGGCTTCAACCATTATACTATATGATTTAAATTCTGTTTTCACAGTCTAGTAACATGGTGAACTTAGGTGTGCCTCAATTTTCTCATCTGTATAATAGAGATTTTAGGAAGCACTTAATAAGTGCTATTATAAAACACTAGAGGCCTGGTGCACAAAAATTTGTGCACTCAGGAGGGGTCCCTCAGCCTGGCCTGCGCCCATTCACAGTACAGAACCCCTTGGGGGATGTCCACCTGTCGACTTAGGCCCACTACCCGGGGGATCAGGCCTAAGCTTGCAGTCAGACATCCTTCTGGCAGCCAGGGAGTCTTCAGGGGATGTCCGACTAAAGGCTTAGGCCTCCAAGGGATCAGGTCTAAATCGTTAGTTTTACATTCTTAGAGCTGCCACGGAGGTGGGAGAGGCTCCTGCCACCACCACTGCGCTGGCCAGCCATGAGCCAGCTTCTGGCTGAGTGGCACTCCCCATATGGAAGTGCACTGACCACCAGGGG
>NW_005361913.1:276649-291056 GCF_000412655.1 Myotis brandtii | reverse complement strand
GCCTGGTACTGGCACAAGAACGGACATATAGATCAATGGAACAGAACAGAGAACCCATTAACTGACCCAATCCATTATGCTAAGTTAATATTTGACAAAGGAGGCAAGAGCATACAATGGAGTCAAAACAGTCTCTTCAATAAGTGTTGTTGGAAAAATTGTAGAGATACATGCACAAAGATGAAACGAGACCATCCACTTACCTCATGAATAACAATAAACTCAAAATCGACAAAAGACTTAGATGTAAGACATGAAACCATAAAAATACTACAAGAAACCATAGGCAGCAAAATCTCAGACATCTCTTGTAGAAATATATTTGCAGATACATCTCCTAAGGCAAAGGAAGGTAAGGAAAAAATAAACAAATGGGACTACATCAAAATATAAAGCTCTGCACCACAAAAGAATCCATCAACAAAATGAAAAGTGAGCCCATTGTATGTGAGAACATAACTGGCAACGATACATCTGATAAAGGGTTAATATCCAAAATATATAAGGAACTCATACAACTTAACAAAAGGAAGACACAATCCATTGGAAAAATGAGCAGCCCTAGCTGGTTTTGCTTAGTGGATATTGTGTTGACCTGCAGAGTCAAGGGTCCCAGTTTCAAATCTGGTCCAGGGCACATGTTCAGGTTTCAAGCTTGATACCCAGAAGGAGTCATGCAAGAGGCAGCTGATCAATGATTCTCTCTCATCATTGATGTTTCTATCTATTTTTCCCTCTCCCTTCCTCTCTGAAATCAATATATATATATATACATATTTAAAAATTAAATAGAAAAATGAGCAAAAATAGACACTTCTCCAAAGCACCATACAAATGGCCAAGAGACATATAGAAAAATTCTCAGAGTCACTGATTATCAGAAAGCTTCATATTTAAAGTGGGTTTTGTTTTTGATTCACCCTCATAATCTGTCTTTTAATTGGTGCATTTATGCCACTGACTTTCAGAGTGCTTACTGATAGAGTTACTACCTTATCAGGCAGCTTCTGGGCCTTCTGGGACGGGCGTGCCTTGACACCCCGGGACCCCCCGATGGGGTCCTGGGCGGCCGGCCTGCCCTGGATGGTGGCGCGCTGGCAGTTTGCGCTGTCCCGCCCTGCCTGCAGTATGCAAATTAGCCGCCATCTTTGTTGGCAGTTAATTTGCATATCGTGCTGATTAGCCAATGGGAGGTGTAGCGAAGGTATGGTCAATTACCATGTTTGTCTATTATTAGATAGGACTAGAGCTCTGTAAGGTTGCAGAAAGGAAAATTACCTCAGAGTATTGTATTTAAGGTGGTTGTCTTTTTGAAACTTTTGAGGATTATTTCAGGGGTTTTAAGTGTTACAGGGTGATTTTACTTTTTGGTTTGCCTGGAATGGTGACCTAGGAATATGCCTATAAGTGCTGTCATGACTATGATTAGCACCCTCGTTTTCACTGGCTAGAATATTCTGGTTTGAATGATAGATTATATGTTCTTAAATATTGGTTAATATCTCACAAACTCTCATACCATATATATTAAAAATTATATTAGAATAAAAACACAAAGACAGGAAAAATGGTACCGTATAAAGTTTCCTTAAGGGAAATCTGGAGAGCATATTTTAGGCAGAGAAAAGTGAAAATTGACCATAACTGTGAGAGCCTTGAAATCCTTAATGAAAAAAAATGATTAAAATTTTTTGAAGGCTATATGTATAAATTATATATAATTGCAATGATGAGAAAAGAAGGAAAGTATTTGTAGGCAAAAATTTTGGAACCAATGCTTCTACTTGAAATATGCTTCAGAATGATTTTTCATACTTTAGATTCCTGAAACTTGGTTTTGGAATAAAATTTAATTTTTTTCTTTTTTTTAAAGACTGTTTTAAAGAAGTCATTCATATACGTCTGGATGAACTTCTCCGTGTTTTAAAGTCTGTAATGAATAAACATCAGAACCTCAATTCTGTTGATCTTCAGAATGCTGCAGAAATGCTTACTGCAAAAGTAAAAGGTAAGAAAGATTATTAAAAGTGGGATGGTGAGGGCAAAAAAAATCCAAGGGACACATTTTCATTCATAATCACTACAGAGCCATCTCCTCTCGTGACAATTGTATGATGTGTATTAATAGGGATTATGTTTGTACTTCTATATTTAATATTCCCACTGTCATACCTAAAACTCTTTCTCTTAAAACAAAAACTTTTTTGGCAGAAAACACTTTAAAAATACTAACATAAACTACACAAATGATGTTTAAAATGTTGGAGTTTTTAAAGTGTCCATATTCTTTTGAAGTAGGCTATTAGTATACCAAACATCCTTGTGTGAGGACAATTGGTGTTAGAAAAGTTATAGTGACTAAACTTAAACTAGGGAACCAAATGGAGAAAAAGAAGACTTAATTTGGACATTATGTAAAGTGTAAGGTGTGTGTGTGTGTGTGCGCGCGCGTGTGTGTGTGTGTGTGTGTGTGTGTGTGAAAAGCATGTGCTAAAAGAATCAAGAATTGGGACATTATCCTCTGATTAAATGACTTGCTGCCCCATAGTAGTAGAATTTGTTAATCTGGGCTGAAGTACATAAGAAGGATTGAGGGTGAAGGGAGTATTGGAGAAGAAATGAGACTGGAGGCACAGAGTTAATCTAGGAGATTGTTAGAAATAATGAGCTAGATGAGGATTAACAGGATCTACGGCAAAAGCTGGAATGTGGCAAAGTACAATTATAGATGTTACAGAAGAGGGGATGGGTGTTGATTTGATGAAATATGCCACAGGTTGAATATGAGGGGTTAAGTTGGAATTTGGAGTTGAAGATATGGACTTGAGAGTTGTTGATATTTAAGTGGTGATGGAAGAGGATTATACCAGCTCAGTGTGTGTAGAATAAATATTGGACTGAGTATGAGATCCCAGAGACAGAAGATAGAGGAACTAGAGGAACACCTAAAAAGTAAGGAGATGATCTGGAGAAAGGTGTCATGAAATTTAAAAGTGCAAGGTCCTAAGAAGTGATCTTCAGTGTTAAGTGTCACTGATAGGTAATGTGAATCCAAGTAAAGTAACTATAAAAAGCGACTCCCTGTGGATTGAATAAGGAAAGGAAAGCCTAGGCTTTATTGTGGAGCAGAATTACCTGTCCTGCCTCTCAAAGGCCAAGTAGGCATTAACTGGGCGAGAGGGTGGTGTTGGAGACTGATAGAAGGCTCTTGTACAAGAACTCTGGATGTTGAAGAATATGATATATACTTGGTGAACACCGTAATATCTAGAGAGGGCAAATGGCAAGTGTCAAGGGATGAGGCAGGAAGAGCAAAAAAAATCTTTTCAATAAAACAGTCTATACCAGCCGTGGGCAAACTACGGCCCGCGGCCGGATCCGGCCCGTTTGAAATGAATAAAACTAAAAAAAAAAAAAAAGACCGTACCCTTTTATGTAATGATGTTTACTTTGAATTTATATTAGTTCACACAAACACTCCATCCATGCTTTTGTTCCGGCCCTCCGGTCCAGTTTAAGAACCCATTGTGGCCCTTGAGTCAAAAAGTTTGCCCACCCCTGGTCTATACCGTACTTAAGAACTGCTTCCTCTACTTTTGACATAGACCTGTCCTGTTTGTGTGGTTCTCTTTTTTCTGTATTTCAAGTACTGGGGGGGAAAAGTAAATAGATAACTTCTGTTGTGGCTTTTAAAAATTTGCTTAATAACCACATTTGTTTTTAAATAGACTGTTTATAAGTGCTACTTAACTTAACTTAGATAGGGAAATTTGTGTCTATAGATAGTATAATTTCCATGCTTGGAAATAGCAACCACAGTTCATTCAATTGTTGTCAGTAGCTATTGTGTGCAGTCAGGATGTCCTGGGGAAGGAGTGTGCTTGTGCATGGTTGGTGTCCACATTCCAGAAACAGACTTGAAGAAAGTGGCCTCTCAGCTGCCTTTTTTTTTTTTTTTTTTTTTTTTTTTTTTTTTTGGTGGTAAAGTAGTCTTTTGAATATTATTTCCCATTATGACTGTCTTTACCCTTGGGATTATTGTTAGGATTTTACTTTTGTGTTTGATGAAATTTAAAAGATTACTTTGTTGGGAAACTTATTCTAGTTCAATAGGATTCCATGAAACTAGAGACTAGAAAACTTTAAAAATTATGTTGTATTTGGTATTTGTTGTTTTTTTTTTTAAAAAACCCCCCCCCCCCCCCCACACACACACACACTCTTATTCTTGAGGTCAAATCAGAGCCTATTTAATTCTTTCTTTTGATGATGGTTTAGTTTTCCAATTCTGGACAGTCATGGGGGTGGTAGAAACCATTTTTGAATGTCTGTTTTGTGTCAGTCTAAGTGTTTTTCATAAGCTTTCTACTTTAATATTTTAAAAAATATATAAGGCACATTTTTATTTCTATTTTAAAAAGAAGAAGATAAAGGAAAACTGTTGTATCAGAAAGTGTCAGAATGTGGAAAATATCTTGCCATGACCCCCTGATTACATTTAGAAAACAACTATGACCTACCTTGCGTTGGAGATGTTAACTGTCCAATGCATTTTGCAAATATAACAAACTGTTAAAAAAATCACATATAAATACTGAACCACTTTAGAATAAGAGAGGTATAATCTTGTCTGTGTTACTGCAGGTTTGAATGCATGAAATCCCTCCACTTCTAAGTATAATAAGTGAAAAATTAAATCTGACTCCTCTTATTTTGTATATTAAATGTGAAATTTACCTCTTATTAACTTTAAAAGAAAAATCCTTAGCTTTTCCCCATTCATTCTAGTAGTGATTTGTATTTCCTGTGTCTCCTCCTGTTTCCAAGCAGGAAGTTCAGTCTGATGAAATATTTGGAATATGATAAGAGAGATAGATACAGCTTATTTTTGAAGTAGATAAAGACATCTTCAGCATGCAGTAATTGATTATGTACTTATGTATTTGTATTTTCATTAGTATTTACAATTATTTTGGTCTCATTTGAAATGTAAATTAAATCTCATTTGTAATAGAAATTTTTCATGATCTGTGCTTGGCCTATATTTAAAATTTGGCAAATGAAAAAGAAAAATAAGCTTTACTAACATATCTAAAATTAGAGAAGCATCATGTTTTCTTTCTGTTTTGAAAAATTAATTTTTAATAGGCAATTTATTTATATCAAGAGTGGGGAACTTTTTCCTGCCAAGGGCCATTTGGATATTTATAACATCATTCCCGGGCCATACAAAATTATCATCTTAAAAATTAATCTGCTATATTTTGTCAAACATTTAATTCAGCCCTAATACAGGGCCACATCAAATGATTTTTCAGGCCTTATGCGGCCCTCAGGCCGGATGTTTCTCACCCTGATTTACACAGTTGATAATGGAAATAGTGTAAAAGAGTATTTAATGGTGAAGTTTTCTACTTCAGATACTTACTTAGCCACCCATTCTTTTCCCTAGATAAGCAACAGTTGTTATTGTTTTTTTGTGTATCTTATTATGCATATATAAGCAAATACAATAGGTTTTCTTTTTTATCTTCCTTTTTGCACAAATCATAGCATTCTACTCCTTGCTTATTATTCTGTTATCTATACATAAAGGAAGGGTCTCTTTACTCTTTTGTTGTTTGTTTTATTGTTTTCAAAGCTACATGATAATCCGTTATATTGATGTACTGTAATTTATTTCACCAATGTATTACTAATAGATGTTTGGATTGTTTTCATTTTTTTTCTGTTACATACAATGCTTCAGTGTTAATTCTTAGATAGGTAATTACTGGATCAGAGAATGTGTGTGCATTTATATTTTGGACATTGTCAAAGTGCCCTCCATAGAGGTTTCCCCTTCTGATAGCAGTGCTGACAAGGCTGATTTTCTGTACCTTTGCCAACAGAGTTGGTTATAAAGCTTTCTTACCCAATCTTTGTATATCTAGTTACAGTAAAAATTGGTATATCGGTGTAGATTTGATTTGCATTTTGAATTCAGGTATCTTTTTATATGTTTCAGAACCATTTGTACATCCTTTTATGTCAATTGACCCTTTACCCATTTTTTTCCTGATTGATGGTCTTTTTTTAAATATTGATTTGTACAAAGTCTGTGTAAGTGGAATTAGTCTTAATCTTTGATATAACTTGAAGATTTTCTTTAGTTTGTTTTTTATCTTTTCATTTGCGTGGGTTTTTTTTAATTTTTACACTTAAATTTATCAATCTCTTGTATGATTTTTTGGCTTTAGGAATTAGGAAGGACTTCTCTGCTCTCAAATTATAATAGCATTCTCCACTGTTTCTTCTTCTAAAGTTTTTATGGTGTCATTTATTAAATAAGTCTTTGATATGTTCTAGAGCAGTGGTTCTCAACCTGTGGGCCCCGATCCCTTTGGGGGTCGAACGACCCTTTCACAGGGTCGCCTAAGACCATCGGAAAACACATATATAATTACATATTGTTTTTGTGATTAATCACTATCCTTTAATTATGATCTATTTATAACAATGAAAATACATCCTGCATATCAGATATTTACATTACGATTCATAATAGTAGCAAAATTACAGTTATGAAGTAGCAACAAAAATAATTTTATGGTTGGGGGACACCACAACATGAGGAACTGTATTAAAGGGTCGTGGCATTAGGAAGGTTGAGAACCACTGTTCTAGAGTATCTCCATGTCTAGCTAATTTACCAAATAACATATCTTTCCTACTGATTTTTTATGTCATCTTTATCATAAATACACTAAACTGTCACACATATTTATATCTATTTCTGGTCCTTTTTGTGTCCCATTGATTTGTTTAGTCATGTGCCAATACTGCACTGTCTCTGTTGTAGCTTTATAGTATGTTTTATTATCTGTTAAGGGTTGCTCCTCTTTCCATTATTCTTTTTGTTGAGGATTTATTTTTCTATGAAGATATTTTAATTGGCTTGTCTAGTTCCAAAAAATTTCTTGGTATTTTGAGAGTGATTTAAATTAAATTAAAGAGAATTTATGTACTTAGCATTTCTGCCTGAGAATATAGTATGCATTTCATTTCAATTTTTTTTTGTTTTAGAAACAACTTAAAAATTTTCATTTTGTAAATTTTGTAGTTCTTTTTGCCTCAGCATTTCCCCCCCTCTGTAAATGGTGAAATTTTTCTTCCATTATATCTTTTAATTCAGTAGTTTTCAAACTTCAGACCTGTTTTATGACATCAAGTTAGTGGACTGTGACCATCATTTTTTTAAAGTATGAAAGAGAATAGAACAGGAAAATCAGAATGCAACACTCATTGAATAAGACTTAAGGCTGTTTCAAAAACTTTACATAACAGGTAACTATTATGTGAATATGATATACTCGCATGATGTAAAATGTTTTCCTTACTGAGGTGTTGGTAAAAAAAAAGTTTGAAAGTTGCTATTCTAATAGGTCTAAGTATGAAAGCTATTTATGTGATTTCTTAGATATACTCATTGTGTCTTAGTGCTTATTGTTGAGACTTAGTAGGGTACCCAATGGAGAAAAGTATTTGAACTTGGATGAAAATGCTAATGAGATTTTGAAAAAGGACTAATAGTGGGGTGAGAGTAGAGACAGAGACACCAATGATCAGGCTGTTACATAATCCAGACGGGGTACAGTGTGACCTTTTTAACTAAATCGGTAATAATGGAAATGGAAAGGAGAAGAAATTTATTTTAGAGGCATTTTGAAAGCTAAGCTAATGAAGTAAGGAATGTATGGAAAAGATTAGGTTTGAGGGACAGAATAGAAAGGAAGATAAAGTGTTTAGTTCATGTTGAGATTGTAATGCTGGTGGGTAAAAACTGGGAAGTAGGGGAAGGAATATATAAAACAGACTATTAGAAAGGCGAGTCTGGAGCTCAGAGGTTAAAACTAGACAGGTAGTTTAAGAATTCACTCCCTTAAAGGTATGAGAGTGAACGAGGTTCTGTGGGGATAATGTATTAGTATAGAGAAGAAAGCCAGGGTGAGAAATGCAGGCTGAATGGGAACGACTGTATGAAGTACAAATTGTCTATAGATAGATATAGAACATGAGGATACTTATGTTTGCTAATTACCAAGCACTGTACTCTGTCTAGGTGCTTTACACTTTTTCTGTTGTTCCTTTCAATAATATGCCATTGTACATACCAAGAATTGAAGTTGGGTAATGTAGGTGACATAGGAAGTAGTAGAGGTCAAATTTGAACTCAGGTCTGAAACTCTGAAGCCTTCTAATTACTATACCACATTGCTTTAAGAGAGCAGCATACTTCAAGATGGAAGGAAGTGTTTAAAATTTGTAGTAGTAATAGCTTACATTATTGAGGATGTTCTTACTGTATGCCAGAAATGGTTGAAGTCAATACTATTGTTATATCAGCTCCTGTTTTGCAGCTAATGAAGCTGAAACATAGAGAAGTTTGTCCAAGGTTGTATACGTATTAAGTGGCAGAGTTGTTGAGCATTGCAGAATGGGATAAAATTTTAGAATAAAAAAAGGCCTCTAAGTTTGACTACTACTAGGAGGTTATTGTTAACAGTGTTACTCAGTGGTATTGAGTGAAAATATTAACTAACATTTATTGAGCATTTTCTGTGTAACAGGCTCTGTTCTAAGTTCATTCGATCTTCACAACAGTTCTCGAAATACATATTATTTGTTTTATAAATGAGGAAACTGAGGCACAGCAGTTAAGTTACTTAACCAAGTAAGAGACAGAGTTAGGATTTAACCTAGGCGGACTGGCTTCAGAGCCCATTCTGTACCCAGACAGCAAACTACCACCAGTGGGCTAAATCTGGCCTGCTGCCTGTTTTATTGAGTAGTTTTATTGGAACACAGCCACTCTTACTTGTTTTGTGTATCATTGTATCTTGTTTGTTTAAGTTTGACTCCTTTAGGCAGAGTTTATAGTTACAACAAACTGTATGGTCTGAAAAGTCTAAACTATTTATTATCTAGCTCTCTACAGAAAAAGTTTTCTTACCCTTGATAATCATTAAACTGGATGAAAAGCCAAATCCTGATGGAATGCAGTCATGACCTATTTATAGAGGTTTGGTAGTAAAGAAATGTTATGTTAGATTGGGTTGTAGCTTTAAGAAGAAATATGATAAAATGATTTTTTTTTCACATAGGAAAGATTTGTGTATGTCAGTAGCATTTGCAAAAACATGTCAAGTGAAGCCACAAGAGAGGAGAGGAGAGTGATGGTGATAAAGGGTTTTGGAGAATGCAGGAGAGAGTGGAAAGTTTATTATTGGAAAAGAGCCAAAGACTTTTCTTTGGAACACTGAAGAGGAGCAAAAAAGAGAAAGGATATTAGAAATATAGGGCTGTTTTGAAGTGGAGGCAAGGACAGTAATAGGAATTTTCATTAGATGGCTGTGACCTCATTTGGGTGGGGATGAAGATGAGGGAAGAAAATGTTTCAAATAATTGCCTTTTCACTACTAAAAATTGTTTTTTTAATCCCCTAATCAGAGTAGTGCTTTGAAAAAGTATACTTATAGGAAAGAAAAATTATAGAATTTTGGATAGTATTATAAAGTATTTCTTTTCTTTAAAGTCTAACAGGTTAAAGTTTGGAAATATGAGTAGGCTTTACATTTTTGCTCCTAATACATGATAAATTACCATTGAAAGTCTATTTTTCCAGTGAGATTTTAGAAACAACTTTATTGAGGTATAATTGGCATACAGTAAAGTGCACATATTTAAAGGGTAGAGTTAGATCAGTTTGACATGCATATTCTTTTGAAACCATCACAGTCCAGATAATGCATGTTCCTTTGTAATCCCTCCCCTCTGTGTTCCCTGAGCTTCCTTTTCACCAATTTGATAAGTTGTGTTTTATTTTCATTCTGTGCAAAATACTTTCTAATCTCTTCTTTTCTTTGATTCATGAGTTATTTAGAAGTGTGTTATTTAGTTTTCTAATATTTGGGGATTTCCCCAGAAATCTTTCTGTTATCTTTAATTTAATCCTATCTAGTCACAACATATTTTGCCTGATTTGAATCCTTTAAAACCCATTGAGATGTGTTTTATGGCCAATATTATGATAAATATTCACCATGGACTTGAAAGGAATGTATTTTATTGTTATTGGTTGGAGTGTTCTATAATTATCCCATCTGGTCAAGGTGGCTGATAGTATTGTTGAAGTCTTCCATATTCGTACTGATTTTCCATCTATGTTTTCTGTCAGTTATTGAGAGCGTTATTGAAATCTCTGGCATTACTGTGAATTTGTCTATTTCTTATTATAGTTCTATTAGTTTTTGCTTCAGGCATTTTAAAGTTTATATTAGGTGCATGAATGTATAGGATTATGTCCTTTTGATAAATTGACTTCATCATTATAAAATGACCTTCTTTATCCCTGGTAAGTTTCCTTTGCTCAGAAATCTACTTTGTGTGATATTAGGCAGTAAGCTGGGCAATTGTAGAGCTCACCACATTTGTTTCTTGTCGTTTAGAACTTTGTTGCCTGATAGCAAGTGTCTTAAAAACTGTTATCTCATATATTTTGTTACGGGTTTCTTTTAGTTCTTTCAGGCAGAAGTATAAGCCTATTTTTCCATGTTAGCCAAAGCAGAAGTCAAAAAATATTTTTAAAATCAATTATGGTGGTTCTTAGATTTTTCTTTTTGTTTGTATTGGGATACTTAGAAGACTCTGATGAATGATAGGGACTTTTTGACAAAGGCTTATACATGTAAAATCTTGGTTGTAATTTCATGAGGTTTGCAGGCTTAGGGTTTATTTCATTCCTGCTTAGAGATCCTTGCTTTCCAGCAAGTATTTTCAACCCTAATTATATGTTAGAATCACCTGTCTGGGGAACTTTAATAACTATCTATGCTTCACCCTGACCTATGAAATCTGAACCTTTGGTGGTGGGACCCAGACTTTGGTTTTAAAACTCCCTAGGTAATTCTAATGTGCAGCCAAACTTAAGAACAACTCTGTTTTAAGGCAAAGGAGTGGCTTCCTCTCCACTTGGTTTCTCTACCTTCCCATTGGTGGCAAGTATCCTAGGGAAGGTAGGATACAGGGAGCCAGTTGCTTCTTAAACTCAACCTGACTAGAGTGGGTTACTTTTTAAAAATTGCTAATTCCACTTTCAGATTTTGTTCTGATAAATTGTATCTAGATTTTTATCAAAAGTGCACATAGAAATTATAATAAGAAACCTTTTTCAGTTGTTTCACATTTGCTTTAGCAAAATTCAAAATGTTAGAATATCCCTCTGATAAACTATTAGACAGCTATCTATTAACTAACATGTACCTCAGCGCCCAAAGGCCTGTATGAAATAAGGCTATAAATAGGTAGGAATTTAAATTTTCTAAAACTTTGGGTATTTTTATGTGCTATGCTTTGTATATAGGTTTTATGCTATGTCAAATGTATATAAGACTTCAGTTATTGGTAATTCATAGTGAAAAATGTATTTTATGTTGACTTAAGTAAGCCACAGTGTGTGTTTAGCTTTTTTAAAAAAATGCCATAAAGCAATAAGCAAGAGAAAATAGCACAGAGCATTCTTAATGAGAGAGTTCTGGTATGACATGGACTCTGGGACTCCAAGACTGATTGATTTCATATTGAGTCACTTCTTAGATGTGTCAAATTATATAATACATGGAGTAGTCAGTTTGGAATGCCAGTTACTTTTGTGGAAGCTGATTTCTTGGTATGATTTTTTTTTAAATGAAGAACTTAAACATCGTGTCCTTTTTGTGTATTAAGCTGTTCATTTTCTGAATTTTCTGATGATTCTATAAGTAATGGTAGATTTGTAAGGGTTTAAATGACTTTATATAAATCTGGTTTAAAATATTTTCTTTGTCATTGATTTTAACCAACTTTTACCTATAGCTGTGAACTTCACAGATGTTAATGAAGAAAACAAAAATGACCTCTTCAGAGAAGTGTTTTCTTCCATTGAAACCTTGGCCCTTACCTTTGGGAATATGTAAGTAGAGGACTCTTATTTAAAGAATTTTGGGCCTAGGTATCTCAGTGAGAGTTACGTCACATAATTCAGTAAATGCATGTTAAGTAAAGTGTTAACCAATATAAAATAGGATCTCATTGGAAAAGCTTTGTACTGGGTTGTTTTATTACTATATTTGAAGGTGTCTTAGAGCTATTTAGGGGCAGCATTCATTTGCAAGTGACTGTGTGGTTTATGTGAATAGAGTCTTAGGAATTTATTTCTAAGGATATTATTGAAAAAAAATTATTCTGGATGACATGTTGAATGTAAATCCTGTGACATAGCAATGTAATGACTTGTCTTTTTATTTCTTTTTTTTTTTTTAACCTCCCTCAATAGTCTGACAAACTTCCTTATGGGAGATGTAGGCAATGATTCATTATTTCGACTGCCTGTTTCTCGGGAAAGTAAGGTAGGGCAAATTTGTGTGAAAGCAAAGACACAACTTAATATTTCAATAATTTTCTAATCTTAATCTCAGCATACTCTTTTATAGTTTTTTATCTGAGCAAGAAAAACATCAATTTCTATTAAATATTATAATTCATGGTAGTTTCTGGAACAAAAATGTAATTGTACTTTTTAAGTAGAACTATCATTTAAAAAAACATAGCTGATCATTTTAGTGTCTTATGTAATGAATCTTCTATATCATATGGTCCAAAATTTTAGTAATTCTTAACCATTTTTCTCTCTTGACATTGTCTTAGATCTTAAAGACTGTTGGAAACCTAAAAAAATAATGCAAGAAGTAAAGAAGTGTTCATATTTTCACAAATCCTACAATTTGTTTGTTACCATGAAACACTTATTAACAGACATAAGTAGGTCTTAAGTCTCCCTAAGAGCATCCCTATAAGTATGTCAGAGGATTGGGTTCTGATTTCCAATTGGAAGAAAAATTGCTGTGAAATAATAGAACATAGAGGAATCTATGTAGAATAATTCTTTAAAGGTTTATAGTTGTAGTATTTTTATTTAAATACATGTTTTTCACCAAATGCAAGAAATTTAAACAAACTGCATTAGGAACATATGTTGATTATTTGCTGTTAAGGATGATCATATACAAAAAGGATTTCAACAAATATTTGGAAATGTGTCAAGTACTTATAGTATAATCAAAATAATATAAAAGTTCCAGGTCTTAAAATGATACACAAAATATAAATGACTGTATGAGGCATTTGTTATACGCTACAGTATTGAGAAAAAAAACTTTACTATTTCTGAAGTCATACATTGATTAGGGAGGATAGTGTATAAAGCATATCAGAATGGTGAAGAATTTTAAGATCTTTGAATATTTTGCTATCGTTCATGATCTTTTTTTCATTGTTATCTTTTCAAACATTCTGCTAGTTCAGATGATGTAATAAAAATTATATCTGTGTCACAAGGCTCTGAACATTGTAACTTTTTGGTGTGAATCCTATTTCCTGTTTTGTGGACTCTGTTATGTATACAGATCATACTAATTCTTAATAGGAAAATACTTTATGCTTTCTTTTTTCCTTTTGCTCATTGTTTTCCTTTTTGCAGTTTTTAATGTCTAGAGATTGAAATAAAATCTATGATGATATAATACTAAAAATTAAAAAATTACTTTGATGAAGAGTTTGGAAAATGTATTTAAAAATAATAGCTGCCATTTATTTAATAGTGCTTATTATGTTTGAAGCCTGTTTCATCTCAGTCTTTAAAATAGCCTTATGAAAGTAGTGTTCTTATCCCCATTTTACAGATGGGCAAACTAAAATTAAGTGAACTTAAATATGTAGCCCCGTGACATACAGCTAATAAGTGATAGAGATGGATTTCAGTCCCAGGTCTCTTTGGTCTCTTTTGCATTGAATCCTTGCATATTTTATATTGCCTAACTAAATAGATCAAGTTTGTTTGTGATCTCACAATTTTGGTAGATGTTTTCCTGCACTGTCCAATAAGGTAGCCTCTTGCCACATGTTTTATTTAATTTTAAATAAAATTAAAAATTCACTTCTCATTTACATTAGCCACTTTCAAATGCTCAAATAGTTACATGTAGCTAGTAGCTACCTTATTAGTGCAGATATGGAACATTTCCATTATTATAGAAAGTTCTGCACTGTGCTTTCTAATAGACATTTAGAGAAAATGCTTGTCTATAATAATAAAAGCGTAATATGCTAATTAGACCAGACAGCCGAACGACCTTCCAGTCGTCATTCAGGACTTCCTTCTGGATGAAGCCATGGCAGCGGGGGCCGAGGCAGAGGCAGTTAGGGGGTGATCAGACAGGCAGGTGAGCAGTTAGGGGCAATCAGACAGGTAGGTGAGTGGTTAGGGGCGATCAGGCAGGCAGGCAGAGTGGTTAGGGGCAATCAGGCAGGCAGGTGAGCAGTTAGGGGCAAT
>NW_005361913.1:240037-275227 GCF_000412655.1 Myotis brandtii | reverse complement strand
GGCAGGCAGGCAGAGTGGTTAGGGGCAATCAGGCAGGCAGGTGAGCAGTTAGGGGCAATTGGGCAGGCAGGCAGAGGGGTTAGGGGAAATCAGGCAGGCAGGCAGGCTAGCGGTTAAGAGCCAGCGGTCCCAGATTGTGAGAGGGTGCAGGCCAGGCTGAGGGACCCTCCCATGCACAAATTTTGTGCACCGGGCCTCTAGTCATATAATAAAATGGTAAAAGGGCTGGAAGAGATAGGTCTTTGTCTTCTGTTTAGATAGCAATCTACTTAAATTGCTTATATAACTTCCTGACTAATATTTTTGAGATCTGCAGAATTTAATGTTTTAAATGGATTCATTAACATTAACTAATGCTGTTAGTAAACAATAAGGTTATTTATTCTTAGACCTTGAGAACTACTGTTGTAAAAAGCTATACAATTCTTATAAAATGTTTTGACATTTGAACAGAGTTCTCAGAACCTTTGAGTTCTAAATACTTGAAATACTTTAGCAGGAATTATGTCAGAGTAACAAATTAGAGTGAAAAAATTCTGGAGCAAAAATCTGTTACCTTCTGCTCTAATCTTAAATTTGTTTTCTTCCATGTTGTAAGTCTTTTGAAAATGTTTCTGTGGAATCAGTGGACTCATCCAATGAAAAAGGTAATGCTTAAGGTACTTTAAACCTTTGTTGAACTGTTTTCAGTTAAGTTCAATAAATGTTTTGAATTTTAATAAATGTTTTGGATCTCTTCCTGCTTAGTAACCTAATATATGTATCTTAACATAAACTGACATGTAAAGTTTTACATATTAAACTTAAGGAAAAAAACCTGCTGGAGTAGATTCTATGATAATAGATACTGATCAAGAATTACTGGGCTGGCCCTAGCTGGTTTGGCTCAGTGGGTAGAGCGTCGACCTGCAGACTGAAGGGTCCTGGGTTTGATTCCAGGCAAGGGCACATCCCTGGGTTGCAGGCTCGACCCCCAGTAGGGGTTGTGCAGGAGGCAGCCGATCTACGATTCTCATCATTGACACTTCTCTCTTTCCCCCCTCCCTTCCTCTCTGAAATCAATAAAAATGTATTTAAAAAATAAAGAATTATTGGGCTGGTAACTTGATGTATAATAGAAATACACATAAGATCAAGAATAAATTTTAATTTAAGTTTAAACTGTGACTTTAATTCTAAATTGGTTACTTGTATTTTTTTTAAACTTCTATGTTTTTATTGATTTCAGAGAGGAAGGGAGAGGGAGAGAAAGAGAGAAACATCAATGATGAGAGAGAATCATCAATTGGCTGCCTCCTGCACACCCCCTACTGGGTATCGAGCCCGCAACCCTGGCATGTGCCTTGACCAGGAGCCAACCCGGGACCCTTCAGTCCGCAGGCCGATGCTCTATCCACTGAGCCAAACCAGCCAGGGCATGTTACTTGTATTTTTTAAACCTGTTTTCATTGAAGAGCACGTTAGAATTTGAATGTTTCTTTGTTTAGAATTACAGGCTCATATTTAATATGTGCTTATCTTAATATTTTTATTTTCAGTACATTTTTCTCCTGCAGAACTAGACAGCATGCTGTTAAAGAACACTGACTCTGTAGAACTGGCTTTGTCATATGCAAAAACATGGTCAAAATATACCAAGAACATAGTGTCATGGGTTGAAAAAAAGCTTAACTTGGGTAAGTGGTCCTTTGGGGCATCTGATTAAATTTGGAGTGTAAGAACTAAATTGTTTGCAATTCATTTGCTACAGACTATGAGTAATATGATTCCAAATTAGTAGCTGTTTCATTGTAGTAAATAAAATCATTGTCAATTTTCTCTTCTTGAAATAAAGACTCTTCCTACAATAAATGTACTTACCAAACATTACTGTAGGGCAACCACTACATCTCAGGACACAAAAGACAAATAGTATACTGTGTTTGCCTTTAAGAAATTCATACTTTTGTGGGTAAAAGAAATGCAATTATCAATATAATATGGTAAAAGGAGATAAAACCAACAATAGATGTATGAACAGAAGGCAGTGGAAACATATAAGGAGCATCTTAATAGCTAATATTTTCACAATGTTGACAAAATGCTTTTACATCCATTATTTTATTTAGTCCTTACCAAAACCCTGTGAAATAGGCAGGACAAGAATTGTTATCCTCATTTTACAGCTGAGACAAACAAGATAGGCAATTTGCTTAAAGTTAAGAGTGCAGATTTGCCTAAGATCACGTAATAGTAACTGGAATAATATACTAGAATTTACCCAAAACCTGTGAGAATGCCCTTCAGAATCACCTGATTAGTCTTATAAAAGGACAATATACAGGCGTAGGTCCCATTGCCCAGAGAGTTAAGGTGTAAGCAAGTGAGTTTTGAAGGTTTCCCAGTTAATTTTGACAAACACTTCGGATGAAGAATCACAGCATCATATCATGATGTGAACTATTATTTCTGATCACTTTTTAATTGGGGAATCACAAAAATTTTGGAGTGTGGGAGGGGATAAATAATTTTTTTAAATCTTCTGATGCTTTCTTTGACCTTTTCAGAATTGGAGTCCTCTAGAAATATTGTTAAGTTGGCAGAGGCAACTAGAACTAACTTTGGACTACAGGTAAGTTTTCAGTGAACTACTAGGGTTCTATACCAAGAGATTATGGTAGCTCATAATCTCTTGATATAGAAGAGATTATTCAGATGAGCTCCTCCTGATAGTGCCTTGCAAAATCAGAAAATGTCATAGTTCATATAGGAAAGAACTTAAATGGTAAACTTTTTGTTAACAGAATAAAATCCTTTTAAATTGACTTGGATACTCATTATGAAAAAAAAAACACCTAGGAAATTCACAATTTTATACGAATGTTATCTTAGCTACTAATTTTGCTAGTTTTATAATATCATTAATTTTCTTCAATATTTTTCCCATAGTTATATTTACAACTAGATATTTTTCTTTAAAATAAAGTCTACACTTAAAATTTCTCTTTTTGAAGAAGAGTGGGGTGGGAGAGGGTCTGGAGCACTAGTGCAATTTCTATTGGAAAAATTACTTTCCATTTTTAAATTCTAGGAGTTTATGCCACTGCAGTCTCTGTTTACCAATGCTCTTCTTAATGATATAGAGAGCAGTCACCTTTTACAGCAAACAATTGCAGCTCTCCAAGCCAACAAATTTGTGCAGGTAAAATTTTATATCTACAATACACATATTTAAAAATAACAGCATACCTTTAGAAAACAGCTTTTTTTCTTTCTTTTTTAAAAATACCTTGACAGCCTCTACTTGGGAGGAAAAATGAAATGGAAAAACAAAGGAAAGAAATGAAAGAACTTTGGAAACAGGAACAAAATAAAATGGTTAGTATTTTAATGGAGTTTTATCTACCTATTTGTGAATATTTAAATCATCTATAGTAGCCCACCTGGTGTGGCTCAGTGGTTGAGTGTCCACCCATGAACCAGGAGGTCACTGTTCAATTCCTGGTCAGGGCACATGCCCAAATTGTGGGCTTGATCTCCAGTAGGGGGTGTGCAGAAGGCAGCCAATCGATGATTCTCATCATTGATGTTTCTATCTCTTCCTTTTAAATATGTATTTTTAAATCAATTAAAAACATATTTAAAAAATCATCTGCAGTATATAAGCAGCACCCTGAGAAGGTGCATATCTTACTGTATAGTTTTTCTGAGTTCTGTATTAACTGTCTTGCTGAATATGCTAAAGAAACCTATAACTTCGGGTTTCTTTCTTATTCTCTATTTAATACTCTTTTTTTTCTGTATAGCTTGAAACAGAAACTGCTCTTAAAAAGGCAAAATTGTTATGTATACAACGTCAAGATGAGTATGAAAAAGCAAAATCTTCGATGTTTCGTGCAGAAGAGGAGCATCAGTGTGCAAGCGGTGGATTAGTGAAAAATCTTAATAAGCAGCTAGAAAAAAAGCGAAGGCTAGAAGAGGAGGCTCTTCAAAAAGTAATAATTTTTGTTGTTGCTATTTGCAAGTTGAATTAGCAATAATCTGTTAAAGCTTTGGTTGTCAAACTTCAGCATGCATCAGGATCACCTGAAAGACTTCTTAAAAAGACTGCTGGGCCTCACTCCCAGAGTTTCTGATTCAGTGGGTCTAGAGCAGGGGTCCTCAAACTACGGCCTGCGGGCCACATGCAAATACAAATACTGTATTTGTTCCCGTTTTGTTTTTTTACTTCAAAATAAGATATGTGCAGTGTGCATAGGAATTTGTTCATAGTTTTTTTTAAAACTATAATCCGGCCCTCCAACGGTCTGAGGGACAGTGAACTGGCCCCCTGTTTAAAAAGTTTTAGGACCCCTGGTCTAGAGTTTGCCTCAGACAACTTGCATTTGTAATAAAGTGCCCAGGTGATGCTGCTACTGGTGGGGATCCACACTTTGAAAACCACTCTGCTAAAAGACTTTTGCTTATCTTTTGAATTTTTGGGTTTGTTTGTGAAAGAAGTATCTTAGAGAAAGCAGTAGTTTAATATTTTTGACATGATTCTTTATGAATGTATATGTGTATTAATCTCAATACCTGATAACAAGGCTAGGCTGAAGCTTTGTCTTTATGAAATATAATTTGATAAATTCTGTAAGAAGATTATATAGACAATGATAAATGTAAGTAGAAAAGGCTGTTAAGTAGAATTGGACATTTATTTTATAGGCAAACAATATACTAATTGTAAATCGTACTTGACTATTCATTGATATTAAGTTCCCTTGAATCACTGACCAAAACAAATTATCTTTAAAAATATGCTATTTAAAACATAAAATACCAGAATTTTATACATAAAGGCTTTTAATTATTATTATTTAAATTTATCTTTGTTGTTGAATGTATTACAGATGTTCCCTTTGTTTTGTTATTTTTTCCCATTGACCCTCTCTTCTCTGCACCCGCCCCTCCCAAGCCTTCACCATACTATTATCTGTTATTTAAACTGAGCTTTCCTGCAGTAGTATTTGTTTTAAAATATAGATTCTGAGGATTAGTGTTATTTTTTTTCTGTGTTACTCCTGAAGGTAGAAGAAGCAAATGAACTCTATAAAGTTTGTATGACAAATGTTGAAGAAAGACGAAATGATGTAGAAAATACTAAGAGAGAAATTTTGGCACAACTCCGGAAACTTGTTTTCCAGTGTGATCTTACCCTTAAAGCTGTAAGTAATTTCTTCAGTACTTTGATGGCAGGAGGGGGAAAAATTATCTGCAGAAGGGAGAGAGAGATGCTTGATGTGTCATGATAAAATTAAATCCAATGATTCTTATGGGATTTAATGTCTACAATTAATGGAACATTTAGAGTTTTAAAATTGGCTAAGTTTTTAATAGCAGTTTGAGTTACATTTTTTTATCTGGTTCCCCATACCCTCACCTCATGAGTAGATGATTTGTTTAATTAAAACTGATGTCTGAGACTTTGAAATTGCCTTTATGCCACTGTCTATTTTAGCTTGGTTGACAAAATGGATTTGACCCCTGAAACTTCTATCACACTGTGAGGTGTGTTTTTCAAAAATCGAGTAAAATAAATATTAAAATTGAGCCCAGTTATTTATTTGAAAACAAAATAATCCTGCCTTTAAGTGTTTTCATTTGCCTCTTTAAACTTGTTTTTGTAAAAAAAAAATGTTAAAAAACCCACCTTTTTTGGGGGGTTGTACATTTTACAAATTTTCTCATATGCATAAATTTGTATAACCACCCACCATGACAATTAGGATTCAGAACAATTCCACCACTTTAGAAAATTTCCTCACACTGCCTCTTTGTAGTCAAATTCTCCACTCACCCCTAACCCTAGGCAAATACTGATGTGTCCTCCATCTTTCTAGTTTGGTCTTTTCCAGAGTTTCGTATAAATGGAATCATTAGTATGTAACTTTTGGAGACTACCTTCTTGTACTCAACATAATACCTTTGAGATTCATCAATGTTATGCATGTATTAATAGTTCATATCTTCTTATTTCAAAGTAGTATTCCATTATATGAATGTGTATCCATTCACCAATTGGACATTTGTGTTGTTTCCAGTTTGGAGTGATTATGAATAGAGCTACTATGAATATTTGTTTATAGGTTTTTGTGTTAATGTAAGTTTTCATATTTCTAGGGTAAATACCTAAGAGTGAGATTACTAAGTGGTATGATAAATGTCTGTTTTACTTTATAAGAAATTGCCAAAATGGTTTCCAGGGAGGCCATAATATTTTTCATTCTAACTAGTAATGTATGAGAGTTTCAGTTATTCTGCATCCATAACTACATTTATTAGTTGTTTTTATATTTTAGCTGTTCTAATAAGTGTGTTTTTTAACTTGTGTTTCCATTATGACTAATGATATTGAGCATCTTTTCAAGGGCTTATATGCAATCTGTATTTTAACTGTGTTTTAAAAATTAAGTTGTTTTCTTAATGTTGAGCTTGCATATAGTGTCTTAAAGTCTCCTCTTTATTCTTTTGGCAGTATCTTTTATAGAGCAAAATATTGATGGAATCTAATTTATCAGTTTCTTCTTTCATGTGTCATGCTTTGGTATCACCTAATCCAAGGTCACAAAGATTTCTGTATTTTCTACTAAAAGCTTGATATATGATCCATTTTTAGTTAATTTTTTATCTAAGGTGTGAAGTGTAAGTTGAGGTTTGCTTTTTTGCATATGGATGTTTTATTAAAATTATATCCAGCGGATTTTAATTTATGGAGGTGACTGAATGCTGACTTGGAGTGGTCAGTGTTGTTGAAAGATGGGGACATGCTATGGTACACAGGGCCACAGGAGAAATACCAGGTATGGTCAAGCAGAGTGGGAGTGAGGGGAAAGCTGAATACAGACCCTTAATTGAGGGTTCCAAGGAAAAGGCAATATAAGGCAGGGTAAGCAATATAGGATTGGCTATTTTGAATACTTCCAGTGGGCTTTAAGGTATAGGGATGGTCTCCAGTTGTTTGATATCAGGCCCTGGGATGATATATGGCATGGGAAAATATTGCCTTGGTGAGTGAGAGATAATGAGGTAGTTGGAATTGCATATGAAAGATGTGCTCCCAGGCTAAAAATTGGCTAGCCCTTGGAGGAGCCTTCACTCCCCTGCCAGCAAGCTTCTTGAAATGTCAAAATAACGTCATAAAATAAAGAACATGATTAATACAGGTGTCAACTTGTTCTAATACCATTTGTTGAAAACATTGTGTCATCTCCATTGAATTGACTTTGCATCATTGTCAGAAATCAGCTGACCACATTTTTGTAGGTCTTCTGGAATCTCTATTTTGTTTCATGGATGAGTGTGTCCTTTTGCCAAAAACCTCCTGTTTGATTACTGTTGCTTCATAGCAAGTCTTAAGATCAGGTAGTGTGTTATCCAACTTTATTCTTTTTCAGAATTGTTTTGAGCACTTAAGAGCCTTTGACTTCTATTTTCTGGAAGAGATTGTGTAGAACTGGTGTTTTTTTAAATGTTTGGTGGCAAAAAAAAATGTTTGGCATTCCCTGGTGAAAGCGTTTGAGCTTTGAGTTTTCATTTTCAGACAATTTTTTTCTGTATATTCAGTTTCTTTGGTATATGCCTAATTGATTTAATTATTTATTTTTGGTTGAATTTTTGGTAGTTTGTAGCTTTCATGGAACTGGTCTCATTCATCTAAGTTGTCAAATTTGTGTGCATGGAGTTGTTCATAGTATTCTCTTACCCTTTTAATGTTTATAGTGATATTCTCTTTCAGTCCTGGTAATTTGCGCCTTCTTTCTCTCTCTTTGGTTAGCCTGGCTAGAGGTTTATAAATGTTCTTTTCAAAGAAACAGCTTTTGATTTCATTGGTTTTTCTTTTTTTTTTGTTTTTTAAATGTATTTCTGCTTGATTTGGGTTTATTTTGATTTTTTAAATTTTTTTTCTAAAGTTTACTTTATTTTTTGCATCGTCATTTATCCCCCCTATATCCTTCTCTACCTCCACCCACTATCCTACCTGCCCCTACAATCACCACACTGATGCTTTTTTTAAAAATTATTTAAAGGTGGAAGCTTAGCTTGTTCATCGAGACCTCCCTGCTTTTTAAACACACGTATTTAATGATTTAAATTTCCCTCTAAGCACTGCTTTTCTACATCTCACAAATTTTGAATTATATGTTTTTATTTTTGTGCAGTTAAGAATGTTTTCTAATTTCCCTAGAGACTTTATCTTTGACCTGTAGAAGTTTATTGTTTAATTTCCTTTCCTAGCTATCTTTCTGATACGGATTTCTAGTTTAATTCTGTTATGGTGGGAGGAATACTGAGTATGAGTTCAGTTCTCTTAAATTTGTCATGGTTTGTTTTATGATTCTGTCTTGGTGAATGTTCCAAGTGTGCACTTGATGAAAACAATGTTTATTTTGCTGTTTTTGGATGGAGAGTTCCATAAATGTCAATAAATTCCTGTCGGTTTATTGTGTTATTTATTTCTTCTATGCTCTTGATTTACTTCTATGAATTGCTGAGAAAGGAGTTTTAAAGTTTTTGAAAAATTGCATATTTTTAGTTCTACCCACTTTTGCTTTATATATTTTGAAACTCTGTTAGATACTTACACATTAATAACTTATATACTAGTATTCTTGGTGAATTGATCCTTTTATCCTTATGAAATATTTTTTATCCTGGTAATTTTCCTTCCATTTTAGTGTACTTTATTTTAATATTGATATGGCTATTTCAGTTTTCTTGTGCCTTATTTTTAGCATGGTTTATCTTTTTCCATTTTTTTATTTTTAACTTGATCATTATATTTAAAGTGAATTCCTTATATAGGCAACTATCATATAGTTGCCTTGACTTTTTTATTTTATTTTTATTTATTTATTTTTTATATATTTTATTGATTTTTTTACAGAGAGGAAGGGAGAGGGATAGAGAGTTAGAAACATCAATGAAAGAGAAACATCGATCAGCTGCCTCCTGCACATCTCCTACTTGGGATGTGCCCGCAACCAAGGTACATGCCCTTGACCGGAATCGAACCTGAGACCTTTCAGTCCGCAGACTGACGCTCTATCCACTGAGCCAAACCAGTTAGGGCTATTTTATTTTTAAAGAATAGTTTATTGATTTTTAGAGAGAGAGGAAGGGAGAGGGAGTGATATCGATGTGAGAGGGAAACATCCATCGATTGCCTCCTCATGCCACCTCCCAGAGATTGATTCCGAAACCCGGGCTTCTGCTATGACCTGGAATCAAACTGGTAATCTTTTGGTACATGGGACAACACCCAAGCAACTGAACCACACTGGCTGGGGCTGTCTTGACTTTTTAAAAATCTGTTTTGACAAATCTCTTTTTAAGAGAGTGTTTAGACAATTTATATTTAATTGTAAATAAATTTTCAAGATTTCGGTCTATTTCATTATTGGTTTTCTGTGTATATGTTATGTTTCCCTTTATTTGCCTTTAGCTGCTTATTTTAATTTATTTAACTTACATTTTTATCTATTTAATTTACTTAATATAGGGATCAGCTAAAGTAGGTTTACAGTTGTGAATATGTAAGTTTATTTTATTTATTAATTATTGTATTATTTATATGTACTATGTAGACCTACTTTTGCCCAACCCTGTATAGATTTAATCTATTTTATTCTCTATTATAATTATATTTTAATTTATATAATATTCTTATCCACCTTTTAATTTATCTGTTACCTGAATTTTTATTTATTTGTTGGTTTTTTTACTGTATTTCTTTGTATAGTTTTTTTTTAATGGTTGCACAAAGGATATACAGTGTGGGGCAAAAGTAGGTTTATAGTTGTGAATACATAAAACACATAGTTTATTCTTGTATTATTATTATTCATTAATTATTGTATTATTTTCCAAATGAATAACTGTAAGCGTACTTTTATCCCACTCTGTAGTGTGTGTATTCCTTTTGTAACCAGAATCTGTCTTTTGAAAAAGATTTCCCACGTTATTCATTTGCATATTAACTTTTTTAAAGCACTTGTTTAGAGAGGTTATAAATAACTTGATCAAGATCACCCAGCACACAAGTTGTAACAACGGTTCTCAACCTGTGGGTCGAGACCCCTTTGGCGGTGGAACGACCCTTTCACAGGGGTCGCCTAAGACCATCCTGCATATCAGATATTTACATTACGATTCATAACAGTAGCAACATTACAGTTATGAAGTAGCAATGAAAATAATTTTATGGTTGGGTCACAATATGAGGAACTGTATTTAAAGGGCCAGAAGGTTGAGAACCACTGCAGAGCCTATGCTCTTAAATCCTGTGCTGTCATGCTGAATGATTATTTAGTCTGGGTTTGAGCAACTCCAAAATTAGTATGATGTTTATATTGAGCCAAAAAAAATCTGTTTCCTGTGGACCTTTGAAGTCATACTGTACTAATGTAATCCCTTTTCCACAGACAACATTTTAAATATTTAAAGATAATTATTATCTTCCTTCTCTGGTTTTTTTTTTCATATTAAATATCCCAAAATATGATTACTTTTTTCCATATCACATGGTTTTAAATTCTCCCATGAGCTGCAATCTTGTTTGTCTACATTCCTCTTAAAAAGTGATGCTACTTGGTAATACAATTATGATTTTCTTTAATTTGATGTTATGTGAACAAGAAAGAGGTTGACTAATTTTGTATATAATACATCTGTATTTATAAATGCCTACTAGTTATATAAAAGAAAGGTAAAACAGATACCTGCTCTCAAGGAGTTTAGAATTAACATATACTGAAAAATTGGAAAGCAATATATATCAGTGTATGAAGTAAACTTTAAAGTTCAAGTTCCCTAAACTTGAACAAATTCCCAAACTCATGAAAATCACTACAATATGTAATGTATAAGGACAGTTTATATAGAGGTTCTATATGTGTATTTGTGAATAAAATTTCTTATTGTTTATTGTTTTTTGAACCAATTTAATCAATCAGTGTTACTTGTTCTAAATGGCATTATTCACATTTATTTATTTATTTATTTAATTGTTTAGGCATTATTCACATTTAGATATAAGCAAATACTAAATCCAACAACATTTCTTGACTATAGATATTATCTTCTAGGTAAAAACTGTGACTTTCTCCGATGTACGTTTTCTTCTCCTCCATCAAAAAAATTGATATTTTTGGTGACTTATTTTTCAACACCACCTCCCAAATTGTTTTTAAAAATATGTTTCCATTCTAGGATATATCATTGCATATATATTGCAGAAAAAAACAAAATCATTTGAGATATAAAGATGATAGACAATCAGGTTCATTCACTATATTAAGGAACATACACAATCAGATTCATATCCCAGAAAAATAGTTATATTATGGTCATTAAGGATTATTCTTGAATATTCAAAATTGTCTTAAATTTTAAAGCATTGAAGAATGTGGGATGTAGATCATAATTAGTTTCTAAGTGAGAGGAAGGAGAAATGTGCAAGATAGTCACTAAAGACCTAATCAAATCATTGGGCTTTGAAGAATGGGAAAAATTAGAACAAGAGTGTTTTGGGGTTTTTCTTTTAGAACGTTCAAGAAAACTATCATTTAAAAAAATTGTAGATATGAAATATATTGAACAAAAATTAATTTTTATATTATTGCTCATTTAAGTGGGAGAAATTTTTCCCATTGATTTGAAATTATGGAAAATTGTAGTTCATCAGCTGTCAGAAAAATTTACACTAATTCTTGTGCCCACGGAGTAATAAAAATTAGATGTAGATGACAAAAGCTGGGCATAGAATTGGAAGTCCTGTGTGCTTGAGTGAGCAATACCAGAAAACATATAAAATTACAATATGATCTGGACTAATAACACTTCCTATTACTCTTTATTTGCTCATTTCCCCAAATGTGGACACTGCTAACTATTGGGAACCTAGAAGAAAGGGACTAAGTCCCTGATTCAGAAAACACAGTGAGAGACAAAAAGGTCTAAAGGGGCATGATGGTTTTTTAGGTGCCTGTGGGCCACTTCAGTTAAGATGCCTATCAAGTCCTGGAGGAACTCCCACCTGGGGACCTCACTTTAGCATTTCTGTTAAGTATGGGAGAAGGCTGAATAATTTAGGGAAGATATATTTAAGATTGGGCTACCTGTATATATTATTGCTTAAGTCTTTTATTATTAAGTAGGGCCCAGTGCACGAATTGAATTTATTGAATTTATTGGGGTGACACTAGTTAGTAAAATTATCCAGGTTTCAGGTGCACAATTCCACAATACAACATCTATACACTGCATTGTGTGTTCACCACCCCAAGTCCAGTCTCCTTCCATCACTGTCCCCCGTATACCCTCCTTTACCTCCTTCCACCCGACTCCCAGCAGTCAGCACACTGAGTTCTCTTTTTTTCTTTTTTGCTCAATCCCTCCACCACTCCCCAACCCTCCAACAGCTGTCCAGACTCTTTAATGTGGTTTAGATGACTGTCCCCCTTTCTGCCCCCACCTTTTCAATCTGCTTCAGTCATATTGACCTTTCATCTGTTTCTTGAGTGCAACAAGCTCTTTCCCACTAATTCTTGCCCTTGGGTCTTTTGTCTGGATTGATGTTCTCCCTGAAGCTTTTCATTCATTCTTATGTCCGTTCTCAGTTCAAATGCTATGTCCTCAGAAAGGCCAGTACTAACCTACCATGTCAGAAGTAACCTTTCATAAACATGTATCTGGTCATATTCCATAACTTGACAGTCTTACATAATATTATTAGCTGTTTTCACTACCAGAAATTATCTTATTTACTTAATCTGCTCTCTCTGTTTGACACCAGTCTGAGGAGAACTTAAACTCAATGAGGAGTGGGGTTTCATCTGTTTGCTATAATATACCCAAAGCCTAGGGTTTTGTGAGCATTAAATTAGTTAATTCATGCATTAAAGTAGTGAAGTTCTCAGAATGGATCTGGCATATTAGAAGCTCTGTCAGTTGTTATATTGTTGTTACTATTGTTACATTAAGTGGTAGCACTGATAACATATTTACACATTTGCAGAAACTCAGTGGAATAATGTATTTTGAGTAGAGTACATTCAAAATAATACCTAATTATAAAAATGTAGTACTCTAGGATACATTATACATATAAAGCATTTCTAATTTTATAGGATTGAAAAATGAATATCAAAATAATAGTGCTCTGATTAGAATTTTTCCCCACATTTTCATGTAAGAGTTGAGACAATTGGGAACAGATCATTCGAGTACAGAGCTGGGGATCCTCAAAAATACATTTACCTCCCAAAACTATGAACCAGAAGGGATATGGAGTTGTGTTTTTGAACTTTTTGGTTTAAGCCAATTTTACTGGAAATGATTGCTCCTAGATATTGGATTAAAACTTATATTTTCTGAATCTAGACCTTGCACAAAGTCAGGCAACATAGTATGCTTACGATGATATTCAATGTTGTTTGCTTCACTTTATTCCTTTTCCTTGGTGTTGTCACTTGAAATAAATGTATCTTTACATAGCATTCTGTATATCATGTTATTTTGACTTTTGTCTTTATCTGTGATCACAGGTAACGGTTAACCTCTTCCAAATGCAACAGCTACAGACTGCCTCCCTCGCAAACAGTTTACAGTCTCTCTGTGATAGTGCCAAACTTTATGACCCAGGCCAAGAGTATAGTGAATTTGTCAGGGCCACGAATTCGACTGAAGAAGAAAAAGTTGATGGGTAAGAGTGAATGTACAGCTAAATTTTTTTCAAGAGATAAAATATTTATTGCTAAGTTCCTATTCTGGTATAAAGTGGTATCTCATTAAAGTAATATTGGCAGAATTGACTTTACTTTTTTCTGAATTTTTAAATATTACTTAAGATGTAACTCATTTAAGAGTAAAAAAGCTTTCTATTTGACCCAGAGCTCAGATCTTTAAGATTTAGGAATCTTTTGAGAATGACAAGTCATGGTTATACCTATTTTGAATGAATAGTATGCAGATTTAACCTTCATTTTCCACAGAGGTTATACTAGAAAAGTTGAACCATGACATGAATTGACTTTACTTTTGCTACTCTTTGCTATATTTCAGCTATAATAAGTATAAATGATTAAGTTTTACTCATACCTTCTTTAGGAAGTTGAGCCATATAATATGATTTGTTCTTAATATTTAGTTAAATTATTCTACATTCATTAAATTAAAATTTTTCTGAAAACAAAATAAACTAAGCTTATTATTAGTCATCCTCAGTGATGAATTTTATTTGGGTTTTTCTTAGGAATGTAACTAAGCAATTAACAAATAGTTCCCACTCTTCTGGATATGGACCTGCTGACTCTTTAGAGGATGTTGTGCGCCTTCCTGACAGTTCTAGTAAGATTGACGAGGACAGATGCTCCAACAGTGCCGATATCACAGGTAGGTATTCACATTAAAGGCAGCACTAAGTTTATGAAATATCAAATAGTTTAAATGTGATTATTAAATGGGTTGCAACCCTAGAATTTAAAAATCAGGCCTTGAATTGTAACTTTATGAAGCCTTATTCACAGTTTTAAACACTGTGCTTGTCTTAAAATTGATTCTTGATTATGATTAAAGAAACTCAATTTATCTCATTTTCTATGTCAGTATTTTGCCTTATGAACTATCTGCAGCCAAGTTTAACTTTAAATATTCTTTTCTTAAAGGTCCTTCTTTTATAAGGTCGTGGACATTTGGGATGTTCAGCGACTCTGAGAGCACTGGAGGAAGCAGTGAGTCTAGATCTTTGGATTCAGAATCTATAAGTCCAGGTATATGAGTATTTAACTCTAGCAGTGAAAACTAATAAAAGATTAAAATACTCCTTTTGAGAAATATTTTACAACTACTTATTTGTATAATGAATTATAGAGAGAGGTGTGTGTGTATGCAGTTAAAAGAAAAATAATAAAATAGAACATTATCAGTAAATTAGGTACCTATGTATACCTCCTTGATAACATTGCCATATTCCACCAGAATAAAGCATCAAATGTTTTAGTATGTGTATCTAGTTGAGCCTTCCCCTCTTCAGAATGATACACAGATGGAATCATGCTGTTCTTTTTTTACTTCCATGTGTCTTTTTAATGTCCATATCGGTGTAAGTAGCCATCTTTAATTTATACTCTACTTTGGATAGTATTCTATTCTGTGAACATAACTATTATCTATCTTTTGGATTGTTTTATAGTTAATTGCTGTAATGGACATTATAGTTAACACTAATTCTTGTGCCTGTGATTGCTATTCTTATTAATTTTTTATAAATGTACTTTATAGTATTTTTATAATCTCATGCTCCTTAGAAAGGCAGAGAAAGTGTCTGAAAGCTCCTATTGTGGCTTCAAAGAGGATAACATGCTGTAAGTGATACTACAACTAGCAGGAGAAGGCAGCACTTGAACCCAGGAGATTTTTACTTTGGCATTTTTTCTTCTCCACTCCTCTACCAGAGACTGTTCCAGTTCTGTTCTTCCTGGCGACCTACCTTCCTTTAGGATCTTAGCACTGCATGAGATAATGTTATAGGATTTAATCACAGAGTCCAAGGCATTATTTTTTAGTGTTCTGCATATTATAGAAATTTTATTCATGTAAATAAATCTTTGAATTTAAGTTAGAAATAATTTCCATGCAGCCCTGTTATTTGTAGGCTTGCTTTATGTCCTTTAAAACTAGCTGTGTTCAGAGGGATACTCTGGAGATATGAGCCTAAATATTTAACCGAATATTTGTAATTAGCTTTATAAAAACAGTGTGGTTCCTCAGCAATTCCCAGAAATTAAGACCTGTTTTAGAGAAAACCCTAAATTATTTGGGATCCTATGAGATTTCATGTAAATTAGACAAAATTATGGAAACTTGGTCACAAGGTAAATGGGTGAAGACCTGAGTATGCCTAGCCTGGGAAAGAGGAAACTTGGGGACATGGCAGCCATCCTTAAATATTGGAAATGTAAAGGTGTAGAGTGCTTTTGCGTGCTCCTTTAGGGAGAAATATGGCCTAAGACTAGGGTTTATAGAGAGGCAGATTTCTGCTCAGTAATATAAGAGAGCCATTTTACAGTTAGAATAGTTCTAACAATGGAATATGCGACCTCATGATTTCTCAATCATTAGGGACACATTCAAAGCAAAAACTAGGTGACTACCTTTTAAGCATATTATGCAGAGGAATCTTTTGGGGAAGGTATTGTTGGTTTAAATCATTTATAAAGCCCTTTCTGACTCTGAACCTTAGATAGTTAAGTCCGTGAGTTAAGTTAATTCTTTACTATAATCCTGTTTTAATAGCAGGGAGCAAATAAAAATAAACGTCATTGCCTAGTTGGACTGCTTCTGAACCTGCTTTGATACACATAGCTGTGTCCTTTGCGGACAGAACTTGCATCTTGGGATCTCAGTTCCCTGTCAGGAATCATTGTTCCTGATTCCTAGTCTCTTGTTACACTGTTCACATAAATATGACATTACTATTATATTGCTGAATTTAAAGATTTTTATGTATTTTACAAACTTTAGGTTACATTGTATGCATTTATTTATAGCTTAACTCAGTAAGCATTTAATGACAACTTTGCTATTGTGCCAACTACTCTGTCAGGTATTAGATATGACGTGAACAGAAAATACTTCTTGTCTTGTAGAGCGTACAATGTTTAACACTTACTATCAGAAATTGATAATTAAGGTCTCATTGGGATGAATGATTCTCAATTTTACATTTACCTGAAAAAGTCAGTTTTGGTTCAATTTTCTTTGGTTCAACTTTCTTTTGAATAAGTATTAGAATTCCCTGTATCCAAAGTCTGAGAATGGAACACATTTTTTACATTGTAGCTAATAAATATTATGACTGTGTTATTCAAAAGATGTTGTCATTTTGCCTTGGCCAGGTAGCTCAGTTGGTTTGAGTGTTGTCCTGATAAACCAGGGTTGCAGGTTTGATCTCCGATCAGGGCACATACAAGAAGCAACCAGTTAAGTGGAACAACAACAAAAAGGATGTTGTCATTACCCATTTGTAAAATTCTACAGTGCATGGCCAGGTAATTGTATTCATAATTCCTTTTAGGAGATTTTCACCGAAAACTTCCACGAACTCCATCCAGTGGAACCATGTCTTCTGCAGATGACCTAGACGAAAGAGAGCCACCTTCCCCTTCAGAAGCTGGTATTGACACTCTGAATAACACTGAATCAAGCTCTCACTATACCAATTGAATCAGTAGCACTGCATGATATTAGGACAGTACAATAATGTAAAGAATTACAGACAGTCCTCCGGTCACGTCGGACTCGACGTATGTCGTTTCATGGTTACGTCGCCATCTCCCATTTATTTATAAAAAAAAAGTTCCGTCATTTCAACGTATGTACATATATGCTTTATGTTTTTTATTTATTTACCACAAGTAAAGGTCAGAAATTGTTATCTTTCTTTTAAATTTTTTTGTTACTGTTTCACTTCATTTCGCTGTGTGTGCTCCATGTGAGTGACATAGGTGCTTATGTAGGTGGGTTCCGACTTATGGCGAAAATCACGTTACGTTGCGCCATAGGAACGGATCTCTGACGTAACCCGAGGACCTACTGTACTTTGCTGTTTATTAAAGAAAAGGCATTATAATGACTTAAATATATCAAATATATCCCAACAGATTATGTGCAAGTATGGGTTGATAATATATTAATGTTACAAATACAAAAAGCAAAACTACTCAATCTGGAATGTATTAGCATGGTGCTAAAATAGGCTAGATATTTTGACCTTTCATAAACCTAATATAGTGCTTTAACTGTTAAAAGTATTGCCATGCTGAGAAATTCTGAAAAAGCCTCTTCAATAGAAATAGAGCAAGGAGTTAAGCAGGAAAGGTAAATAAGTATACTTTTTGAGGACAAGGAAAGTTGTGGATGTTGAAGGATATAAAAGAAAAGTCTTTTTTTTTTTTCAAAAAAAAATAAGTCTTTTACCTTAATGACTTGAATTAGACTCATATAAATTAATTTTATATATTTGAAACCTCCAGATATCTGTTTTGGCATCATTTCCTAAAACAGTACAGAACATTTGACCTCTTGCAGGATATTCATATATTACTAGCTAGTATTAGCTATAATTTTATGATGATCTAAGAATAGCTTTATCTGTAATGGGAATATGACACAGTTACCTCATACAGCTAGTTTTCTTTGAAGTTTTTATAAAAGGGGCATTTTATAAAAACCCTATGTAAATGCCACCTATATAAAACCCTTCCCAGCTTAATAAAGGTCATATTAATAACAGTGTTAACTTTCTGATTCTGCTGTACTATTTTAGAAGTATCTTACTGGTTTGGTGGTGATTTTTACTCATCGTTAAAATGTTTGATAAATGTGTGCCTCGTAAGAGATTTCTAAATTAGACCCTTTATTTTATAGACTCAAAATAATAGCTTTTTGTAACCTATGAATGATTGCAAATTTTTCAAAATATTCTGTCTTATGAAAAAAAGTCACCTTACGATTTTTATATAATAATCTGTTTCTATTGCAAGGACCCAATTCACTTGGAACATATAAGAAAACATTGATGTCAAAGGCAGCTCTCACTCACAAGTTTCGCAAGTTGAGATCCCCCACGAAATGTAGGGATTGTGAAAGCATTGTAGTATTCCAAGGTGTTGAATGTGAAGAGGTAAGATCTTTCTGGAATTACATTAGCCCCTTAATGCTTTTTGTTTTATACTTTTAAAAATTAATTTTACTGATTAGGATTGCAAATAAATTGAACCACATGTACCTTCTACAATTTTATATTTCATTTTGCTATTAAATGTATTCCAAACACCGTAAGTAATACCTTTTAAACTCATTTTTCTGTGTTACCACTCTACCTTTAGCTTGTCCAGTTGTGAATAGTTTTAAGATAAATTAACCAGTTTTAAATTATTTTCTTAGTGTCTCCTTGTTTGTCACCGAAAGTGTTTGGAAAATTTAGTCATCATTTGTGGTCATCAAAAACTTTTGGGGAAAATACATTTATTTGGAGCAGAATTCACACAAGTTGCAAAAAAGGAACCAGATGGCATTCCTTTTATACTCAAAGTATGTGCCACAGAGATTGAAAGTAGAGCCTTGTGTCTACAGGTATGTTGTAACTCTTGAAATGAAAATTTTTAAACAAATGCCTGTGTGATTTATTCTAATGATAACACTTTAAAGGAAAACAGTGCTCTTAATTTTTAATAAGAACTGATTTTATTCAGATTTATTTGGAAAACATTACCTTATTTAACACAAGTTTTTTTTTTCTGAAGTACTAATAAAAATTGCAGTGGGCACATCAAAGATATTTAAATGTCCACATTTAGCCTTTGTTCTAAACAGAATTTTGCAATATTTTCCCTCTTTCTTCTCAAGGGAATTTATCGTGTATGTGGAAACAAAATAAAAACTGAAAAACTGTGTCAGGCTTTGGAAAATGGAATGCAGTTGGTAGACATTTCAGAATTTAGTGCACATGACATCTGTGACGTCTTGAAATTATACCTTCGACAGGTAAAGTCTACCCTTAAAACCTAACATTAACTGGAAAAGAGCAAAAATATGATTTGTATTTTGATGACTACGTTTGCTAAACATATGTTCATTGACATAGACCATATTAATATCTTTCTTAATATATACATTAAAGTATATATAAAATGTATGTACAGTTTACAGACCAATAGTAATAAAAACAAACACTCATTTCCCATTATCTAGCTCAGTGATTCCCAAAGTGGGCGCTACCGCCCCCTGGTAGGCGCTGCAGCGATCCAGGGGGGCGGTGATGGCCACAGGTGCATTTGGGGACGATGAGTAACTGCTATTAAAATTTTAAAAAAATTAATTTCCAGGGGCTGAGTAATATTTTTTCTGGAAAGGGGGCGGTAGGCCAAATAAGTTTGGGAACCACTGATCTAGCTTAAGGAAATAGAACACCTACTATACCTTTTAAAAGGGTTCTTTGTGCCCCTCCCCATTGCAATCTGTAACCCCACCCCAGTGGTTTTTCCTAGCTGTGTTAATAACTCCCTCTCCTTTCTTAAGTTTTAATACCTATTGTGAATTCCTAAACAGTATATCATTAAGTTATAGAAAACTAAGCAGAAAGCATAAATCTAGCTGTGTAAGGAAAGACTATTACATTGTTATAAGAAGGGTCGATTCAGTAACAACAGTGTCTGGGTCATAGTCCAGCTTTACCTTCATTGGCACAGTGTTTTAAAGTAGCTATTGTGGGAGGTCAGTGGGCACCATCATGAGTGTGTCCTAGAAGTTCACCACACTTGGGGTGTCAGCCAGGGCTATCCTATAAGCTGGGTTCTCTGGAAATTGAGCAGGAAGATGGTTGAGGAGTGGCCTACTTTGTATTTCCTCTTTCTGTGCTCATTGCAGTTTACAGGATTAGGTCCAAAGAAAAACACTTATGTGGGGTGAAATAAGTGGCCTTTGTGGCTTCGAGGAGCAGCTCATGGAGGGGTTGCTGGAACAATCTGCACATTGTCATGAGAAGCCAAGTGTTAAAAATGACCTGGGCCAAGCCCAGCAGCCCTCTGTCCTCTGGTGAAAATGAAGAGTTACAGAGAGCAAAGTAACCACAGTCCTGAACATGTCTCTCTTCAGAGTTCTGCTGTCTATCTGTCATCCTGGACCCTTTCGTCTCCACCCTATTCTCTTTTGTGAGGTTGCACCTGTCTTCTGTGCTTTGTATTGATTTATTCTGTTTTAGTCATGCCCATCCCTTGAGCAATAAGATTAAATATTTGAAACTTTATTTGTCTTTATTCTATTTTCTTGGGAATTGGAGAGTGTGGATGATGTGGAAGGATATAATATTTATTCTAAGCTGGAAGTTATTTTCTTCAGAATTTTGAAGGCATTTTTCTTGTTCTCTTTGGAGACTCGGATCCTCCTCATTCCTGAATCTTTGTGTGTGTGGCCTATTCTCTCTGAAAAGCTTGTAGAGCAGCGGTTCTCAACCTGTGAGTCCAGACCCCTTTGGCGGTCAAACTACCCTTTCACAGGGGTCGCCTAAGACCATCCTGCATATCAGATATTTACATTACGATTCATAACAGTAGCAACATTACAGTTATGAAGTAGCAACGAAAATAATTTTATGGTTGGGTCACAACATGAGGAACTGTATTTAAAGGGCCAGAAGGTTGAGAACCACTGTTGTAGAGCTTTCTTTTTCTCCCTATTCTAAAATTTCACAATGGTATGCCTTGATGTGGGTGTATTTCATCTGTTTCAGGCACTCTGTGAAATATATCATTCTGGTTATTTGTCCTTTAATTCTTAGGAGTTTTATATTATTGCCCACTTCTCCTCTCTGTTTTCTTTCTGGAACTTATATTTGGATATGTACTGCTTCTGTAGTTCCTTTTTTCTATTATTCTTTTTTTTTAATACTTTCTACAATATTTCCGAAGCTTTTCATTCAGCCCTGCTGTAAACTATTTCATTTCTAAAGTCATGTTTTAATTTCTAAGAACTCTGGTTCTCTGGTTGTTGTTTTTTTTTATAACATTCTTTCTTTTTAAATGAATGCAGTATCTTACCCACTTCAGGATATTCATAACTTTTTAAAAAAAAACATTCTTGCCTTGGCTGGGTAGCTCAGTTAGTTGGAGCATTGTCCTAATGTGCCAGGATTGAAGGTTCAATCTCTGGTCAGAGCATATGCAGGCATCAATCAATGAATGTGTGGATGGGTGGAACAGCAAGTTGATGGTTGATGTCTCTCTCTTTCTCTCTCTCTCTATCTCTCAAAAAAAATAAATTTTAAAAAAGTTAATAAATAAATAGAGTTCTCTGCATAGCCTCTAGCCCTATCCAATATAGATATAATGTAGATCCATATATAATATTAAATTTTCTAGTAGCCATATAAAAAGAAAAAACAGGTAGACTTAATTTTAATATTTTATTTAACATTGACTATATTTGTATCTAATCAATATTTTTAAATCGTTAATGAAATATTTTACTTTGTTGTTGTTGTTAGAGTCTTTAAAATCTGATGTGTATTTTTCATTAAAAGCACATGTCAATTTGGACCAGCTACATTTCCAGTGCTCTACTCTTATGTTGTTAGTGGCTACTACCATTTAGAGAAGTATAGTTTTAGACCTTCAAGTTTTAGGGTTTGATTTTTTTTACCTATTTTGATTTGTCTTCCATGGTTGTTTGCTTAAAATGAAAGAGGTGGGAATTGAAATGTCTTTGGAAGCTCTTGAATATAGGAAGTCTTTGAAGATTTTGAGCTTTCCTGAGAGACACCCGATGTCTGCATCTCTAGGTCTTTATTCTTGTGCTGGTGTGATACCGCAGAGAAGGGTCTTTTACTGCCTGGAGGTATGGTGCCAGGCTTTGGGAGCCAAGTAGGATAAGAAGGCTCTAGGATCTCTGCACTCAGCATGCATACAGTCATTAAATTTCTATCTATACATAAAAGCCTAGTGACCGTTATGGAGGAACGACCAGAACGACCAGTTGCTATGCCACCTACTGACTACCAGGGGCAGACGCTCAATGCAGGAGCCAGGCTCATGGCTGGTGAGCACAGCACCAGTGGCAGGAGCCTCTCCAGCCTCCAAGGCAGCGCTAAGAAGCAGCAAGCCTGGCTTCTCAGGGATCGGGCCTAAGCTGGCAGGCAGACATCCCCCAAGGGGTCCTGGACTGCGAGAGGGCGCAGGCTGGGCTGAGGGACCCTCCCCCGCTCCTGAGTGCACGAATTTCATGCACCAGGCCTCTAGTTTTTAGATAGTTGCTCACCTGTTTCTTGCATTTGGCATTGCCCATCCAGAGAACCCTCAGTTTTACAGTACTGCCCAGAGAAGGAATTCCAGACTTCTGGAGAAAAGGTTGCTCTTACATAGGATGGAGACAAGGATCTAAAGATCTAATGCTTCTTGGCTAGCCCACCCTTCTTTAGAATTAGAGCACCTCATGCTAACTGTCCCTGAGTCTCCTTAGAATCCTGTAAACCATGTTGGATCTCAGTTTGGAATTGCAGCTTTCTCACGCCTGCTAAGTTAACACTGGTTCATCTGCTCTTCAGCTTGTAAAATGTTGTTTTTGGCTCCATTCATTGGTGTTCCCTCAGTTCTGTGGGCTTAACTGTATTTCAGTGGGGTTTCAGAGAAAAAGAAATTAGGTACAAATGTTGGACCTGTCATGTTAGCCCAGGAAACTATTGATATCTCTATAATCACATTAAAAGGTTCTCAGCTGAGACATAAAAACATATTACCTTTGAATGACTATAAATCTCAGTTAATCATCCTTTATCTCTTCCAGTCAGTCAGGAAAAGGAAATTAATGGGGTCCAATACTATTAGCTCTCATTCTGTCTCAGGAATACTATGGGACCAAGATTTTAGGGTGGGTAACCATACTCAAATCTAGAGTATGAGCGATCAGCCTTTATTTTACTCATATACCGTGTAGGAAATCTAAAATTCCAAGAGGTTAAGTTACTTTCTTCAGATCCTGCAGTGGTAGAGGTAGAAATTGATCTCAAAGCATTCCCTCTCTGGGACCAGCAGGGGAAACTGGATAAGCAGGTACCCACCTCACCACAGATAGTATGGGACATCAGCTAAGTAGAAGTACACTGTATTTTCCATCACTGAGCAGTGGAAATATTGAAGTAAGTTATGGCATGGACAGATCAAGGTGGCATACCCTTTGGTGACAGAGGAATTTTTCCTTTTGACCTTATGACAATTCAAGTTGTATTTAAAAATTAGATAAATAAAATGTTGACATTTTCTCTCTTGTAAATCATATTATCTTATGCTAATCTTCAGTCTGATTTAAGTAAAACACAAGGACCCTATAGAATTTTGTCCCCATACCAGTAAAACTCAGAGTATAAGCTTTTCCTAATTAACTTGACTTGTGTTGTATATCATCCTGGGTTTGTTTCAGTAAAACAGCTGAAGAACATGCATGCTAACTTTGGGGCAGTAATGAATGTAAAGTTTAGACTTTTATTGATTATCAGTTAACTCATTTTAAATAAAGATATGATTTATGGTGACTGTCATATTCACTTTATAGATCACATCTGTATCATTTAGAACTTAAGTCTTATTCATGTTAACCCATTTAGTAGCTAGTCAGTAAATTATTAATGGAGTGGGGGAGACAATGGTATTTCTAATGTAATTTTACTTCTTTAGCTCCCAGAACCGTTTGTTTTATTCCGATTGTACAAGGAATTTATAGACCTTGCAAAAGAGATCCAACATGTAAATGAAGAACAAGAGACAAAAAAGGATAGCCTTGAGGACAAAAAATGGCCAACTACATGTATAGAAATCAACCGAATTCTTCTAAAAAGCAGGGACCTTCTAAGACAGTTGCCAGTATCAAATTTTAACAGTCTTCATTACCTCATAGTACATCTTAAACGGTAAGAACTTTGCATAAGAAGAGCATTCAGTAGTGGATAGATAATTGATGAGTTTTTGTTTTTGTTCTTTAAAAAAATATGGTAAAGTCAACAATGTAAATTTACCATCTTAATTATTTTAACTGTACAGTTCAGTACTATTAAGTACATTCACATTGTTGTGCTATTGTATTTATTCTTTTTATTTATTGATTTCAGAGAGAGAAAGCAAGAGAGAGAGACAGAGAGAAAAACATTAATTGGTGACTCCTTACTTATGCATTCTTTGGTTGATTCTTGTATACTAGTATGTCCTGACCAGGGATTGAACCCACAACCTTGGCGTCGTATTGTGATGCTTTTTTAACCAACTGAGCTACCCTGCCAGGGCTATGCTATTGTTTTTTAAATGAACATTTCATTTCTAATATGTGTTAGAGAAAAGGAGATAATGAATGTATTCATACAGCCAACATCTTTTCCTCAGATGCCTCCTACGTGCCAGGCTCTGGTTGGGGAAATAAGAATGAAAACATAATGGTTTTACCACCTGTTGTGCTTGTCAATTTGGGAGGCATACAAGTGCAGTGCAGCATCATTTATGTTATGGAGCTATGCACAGCATGCAGAGGAAGATGGCGGAGGGTAGGTCATGAATTAGAGAAGGAAGCTCTGAGCCAGACTTGAACTAAATAGTGGCTTGGTGGCAGAGAATGTGCAGAAGAGCATTCCTGGCAGAGGGTAACAGACACAGAGACATACGAAATTATTCTGCATTTGGGAAGTATAAACAATTTGATCAGGTTAGGATATAATAAGCAGTAGCAGGAGTGAGCTAGGTAGAGGCCTGGTAAAGAAAATCTTACATAGCTGGCGGATGAGTTGACTATCTTCCTTCTGTATTCACTAAAGAATTTTGAGCCAGGAATTTGACATGCTCAGATTTGCCTATTAGATCTTTCAGGAAGCAATATGGAGAATGGTTTGGAGGGGTGGCCTTTTACTACAATTCAGATTTCCTTGAATCATCAGAGAAAGAAGGTGATAAGAGCTTGAAGTAAGGCCAGAGCAGTGGGAGTGACAGTAGAGCAGAGAGATCTTTAGGAAGTAGAATGAGCTAGGCTTGAAGACTAGCTGTGGACAGTTCGAGCAAATTTGACCATGATGTTTACGTTTCCAGCCTGAGGACCTGCACCTTTTAGGGGTATTTTTTTTTTCTCATTTCTGCTAGTAAAACTCTAGTAGTTCCTTCTACTTACTTAAATTTTATCCTGATTCTATGAAACCCAACTTAGTGTGTGGTCAACATTTAATCAAATAAATTTTTTTTCTTAGACTTCTACAGTCTGTTTTTTCTCCATCCTTCCAAACTTTCCTTGACGTTAATTACTATCGAGGAAGTCTAATATGCAAATCTCACACAGCTTTATGTGTTCTACTCCACAGGGTCGTAGATCATGCAGAAGAAAACAAGATGAACTCCAAAAACTTGGGGGTGATCTTTGGACCAAGTCTTATTAGGCCAAGGCCCACAACTGCTCCTATCACCATCTCTTCTCTTGCTGAATACTCAAATCAAGCACGGTTGGTAGAGTTCCTCATTGCTTATTCCCAGAAGATCTTTGATGGATCCCTACAGCCACAAGATGTAGTTGTGTGTAGTACAGGTGGTGTTGCACCTCAAGTAAACCAAGGCTGTCTTCTGAAGCCTCTCTTATCACCAGAAGAAAGAGACCCAGAACATTTCATGAAGTCACTGTTTTTCTCTTCAAAGGAAGTGAGTTTTGACCTTTATGGAATTGTGTTAGAACTTTATAGTATTTATATTGTTATAAATCTTTGAACGGTTTGTTTATTGTGAGGTGTGTTTTGCTTTATCACGTTTAAAAATTCTCTCCATTAACAGGATATCCGTACTGCAGATAGTGAAAACAAAATTCTTGAAACATCTGCATCTATTGAGGAATCAGAACAAAAGCAGAATGCATTAGAAAAATGTGATGTGTGTCTCATTGGTGAGTGGCCATGTAAAATACATGTTTACTGATTTAAAACTATGTCAATAAGCCATGAATTAAAAGAAAAGCCAAGGTGAGTGGAGGTGAGAGAAGTCAGAGAATGAAGCTTCTTCAGTTAGTGGATCTTGCTAGCCAGCAGCATAAATGCAGTTATGAGTATCTTGACTCACTTTTAAGTGAATACCATTCTTCATAATAGTCTTTCTTATAAAAAGATATCTTGGAGTTCATAGGTGTTTTTTGTTTGTTTTTGGTTTTTTTTTTTTTTTTTTGGTTTTTTTTTTTTTTTTTGCTCTTTCTCTTTTTTTTTTGCCATCAATTATAGTCATAGCAGAAATGTATTGATAGTATGATAGTTCATTAGCATCTCTGTTACTAAAGATCATTGTATTGATCTAAATGCTCATAAGGAGTCAACTAGACTCCTAAAATTTAAAAAATTTAGACTCCCAAAACTCCTAATTTTTTTTCAAATGTATTACCTGTCATCTGCCTTTAGCACAGTAAGCACATAAATGTTTATGTCTTTTTATTTCCTAGACTACAGTCATTTTATTCACTGTGGGATAACTTTATTTGCAGTGATTGGTAACTATCAAGCTTGTGGAAAGGCTTTCATTTATTACTGTAATTCTGTACATCACTAGAGCTAAATTCCAGCTCTTAAAAATTCAGCCATATGTGTTAAATTGGGATGTATAATCAAATAGCATTGACATAGCCTGACTTGGTACCTTCCTCTCTCTGCTAGGCACTATGCTTTTTGTTTGGTTTCATTTATCTGACTTAATCTTCATGACAGTGCTATAAAGTAGGTATATTAGCTCCACTCAACCATAGTTTAAAAGTGCGAGAGAGTGAAATCATACCAAAGGTCATGTCCCTAATAAATCGTTCAGTCCGTATTTGAATCTATGTTTGTAGACTAGCTGTGGACAAACAGCTAGTAGGGTGGGTAACCATACCTGTCCAACAGTAAACAGCTCCCATTTTACTATCCCACGACCTAGGACTCCCAATTAGAATAGTTACAATAATAAATGCAATTTGTGAGTGCGTATTGTATACCAGAAAATTCTAAGCACTTTTCATGATTAGATATTCAGGTCACCCAGCAGCATAAATGCAGTTATGAGTATCTTGACAAATGAAGACACTGAGGGACAGTGAGATTGCCTTGCCCAGTGCAGAGCTGAGCTAACCCCAGCAGCTGGGGTTTGGAGTATGCGCTTTTATCCATTAGGCCAGCGGTTCTCAACCTGTGGGTCGCGACCCCTTTCACAGGGGTCGCCTAAGACCATCGGAAAACACATATATAATTACATATTGTTTTTGTAATTAATCACTATGCTTTAATTATGTTCAATTTGTAACAATGAAATTGGGGATCACCACAACATGAGGAACTGTATTAAAGGGTCGCGGCATTAGGAAGATTGAGAACCACTGCATTAGGCTATGAGCTTTCCCTTCAGAACTTAAGAATATACTTTGATGGGTGTCTACAGCGCCACCACAATGAGTCAGGTCCCTTAAAGTGGTCTGTACTAGGAAATGTGGGGCTGGGAAACAACGGAGTGCTGCTTGGAAGCCCAGGGAAGAGAGGTCGTCAATCTCAGCTAAGGAGGAAGGTCAGATGAGGTGTCAGCTGACAGTGATTCTGATGGGCACCTGTCAGTAGACCGCTGCCCAAAAGAGGAGCATGAGCAGAGGACTGAAATTGTCCAGAAAGGAAATTTTTGTAGGGAAGACGCAGCATAAAGGAAAAGTGCTTAAAGGAAGTCAGGGTTCTAGTTTGAGAAAACATGGGCCATGGGTTCAGACTTGATAGGAAAGAGAAGAAAGTAAGTCTGGGAGTAAACAGTAAATGGAGTGAATGACATTTTTTCCTTAAACCTATTGGACATTAATTGGACAAGATTAATATTATAGTCCATTTATTAATTGATCAGATCGAAAGACATCTAAGGCATTTCATATACTATGCTCTCGTTGTGGGTTGACTGTAACTGAAAAGCAGATTTAGGGAGTTGGCAAAAGTGTTGGGATTCAAGGGCACACCTGTATTTGGCTGGCCTGTAAATTGATGTAACTTTTCTGAGGTGAATTTACCAATGTCTGCCTGTTGAAATCATGACAACCCTTTGACCCAGCAATTGCTTGTTTGTCAATGCATGGTGCATAAAAAGTACTTCAGCAAGTATTTTTTTGTTTGTTTTTTACTAACCAACAATGGATTTTGTAGCTGTTTATTATATTGAGTTAAGTAAATATAAAATTCTAACATTTTTATTCAGAATCCACCTTTAAACTCCTCTGCATAGATAACTAAGAATAATGGAAAAATATGTAAGACTTTTGTTGTTTTGAGAGCATGTTCCTCTTGTTAACCAAGAGCCAGGAAGTTTGATTTTTAAATAAATCTGTTCCTTTTTCAGACAACAAAGTGTGTTTGCATGTTGACCAAGAGCTTGAATCAGCATCACAAAAGATGGAAGATGTTTGTAAAACCTCCAAGCCATTTTCTCTGAAGTCCAATAGGGAAACAAACAGTGTTGTTGAGAGGTATACTCCAAGGACCAAGATTAGACCTGTAAGTTTGCCTGTTGAAAGACTGCTGCTTCTTGCAAGCCCTCCTCATGAGAGAAATGGCAGAAATATGGGAAATGTAAATTCAGACAAGTCTTGCAAGAATCCTGCCTTTGAAGGAGTTAATAGAAAAGACACCCCTCCCATTTGTTTCAAATTTGATAGCTTTCACCAGCAAACTCTACAAAAAACAGGGGAGAAACAATATGAACAAAAAGACCTAAATGCAAAGACTGCAATGATTGTGCCCAATGCACTCCAAGAAGGAGTGATGACGAGCGTCAGGGTTGGTGGGGACCATCCAGGCAATGCCACCCAGCCTAGTAAGCCATCCACTGAAACAGCAAGACTGGTGTTGGAGAGACAGTCCTCTGACTCCTGCCCTCCCGCTCCTGTCAGAGCCCCCAGAACACTGCAGCCCCAGCACTGGACAACCTTTTATAAGCCACGTGCTCCCACTGCTAGCGTGAGAGGGGTTGAGGAGAAGCCTGCGGCATCCTCCCCAGCAGTGTCTCCTGGCATAGCTCACGCTCCTCAGGGGCATATGCTGAAATCAGTTCCAGACTCAGAAAACGCACCAGCTTGTCCCATGCAGCCGACGACAAGTAAGCCTAAAGAGAACTCTCAGGAGCATGACGTGCCCGATGTGCACCCAACATGTCAGAGGCCAAGGCTTAAACGAATGCAACAATTTGAAGACCTTGAAGATGAAACCCCACAGTTTGTGTAGTGTTGTCTTTTTTAGTTGTTTTGTTTTGTGGTATTGTGTTTGTCTTGTGAAAATTTTTGACAGGGCCCCTTGTGTATAGGATTGCCAAATTGTGGATTTCGCTTGTTGTCATTGTGTTATCCTGTGTTGGTTGTATGGAATGGTAGAATGTTTTGATAGGGCCACCTCTGTGTCTCACTGGAATTATCTGTATTTTTGAAGTTTAGTTGATTTTCCCCATAAAATGGTCCATTTAAATGCATCCCTAATATATGATACAGTTCCCAACTAATAGCTGCAATTGGGAAGAATCAGCTTTATTTTTTTGAAATGAAACTATGTGCTTATTTATAAAAGAAACGTTTCTGAATGCAAGTGCCTGAAAGCTCTTTGTTTAGTATGATTGTTTTTTTAAACACAATTTTATAGTGCATCTTTGACCATTGTGCTTTTACGTTATGTATGCAACCTTTTATTTTTCAATTGGCAATTTACTTTTTAATATTTATGTAATGGCCAAAAGGCTTGCAAATCTGCATATAATTGCATTTCAATTAATTGCCATATTTACAAGTGGTAGTTGAATTGTCCAGAGAAAATGCACTTAAACCAGTTTCTAAATTATATAGTGCAGTTATGTCTTATTTGGCTTTATGATACACTTAATAATTTTTACTTTTGGCTTTGTTCTGCATAAAATTTTGTTGTTCAACACTCTGAACCTTTTAGTATTTTATATAATGGTCCAAAACATGTTTTAAAATTTAATGCATTTCCTCTTGATATTGTCTGGGTTTAAAAACACAAACATTTCTTTTGTATGAAATGTTTTTACTTATGAATAATTTTATATACTTTTTCTACCTGGACTTTTAACATTGACAATGTATGTTTCATCTGAACCGTGCACAGATTTATTTAAGTTGATTCTAAGTATAGTTCAGTAAGCCTCATTGTTTGCAATTTGAGAGGAGGTGTAGATGATTGGATATATTTCATATATAAAATTCCGAGTTTTTAGAACTAGTGCAGTTCTGTTATTTTCTGGGTTTCATCATTTTGCCTAAAATAGGATATAAAAGGGACAAAAAAAATAAAATAGCCTCTTTTTGTATGTGTGAATTCAATTTGTAGTAAATGCTTTTGTATGACCATATTGTACTTGATAAAAATACATATATATTAACCTGTTAAATTATTTCAAGTTCTTGTGACTTCTCTGAAATTGTTGCCTCTTAGGGAGTGAAACTTTTAAGGTTTATTAACCATTGGCTTAGTGATCAACACTTGGGTTCATCCCATGACTTATTACAACATGGAATGCATTTTATGGGAAGTTGTTACATAGTTTTATATAACAATCCCTTTGTGCTGGGGCCTTGTTTTTAGTCCTCATTGTATAAAATACAAAAGAATTTTATTGCTACGAAAACCTAAAAAGAAAATAAGAGTCAAGGGTTACTGAGCCATCTCTATGTGCCATGAACTCTGCTAAGTTCCTACATAAATTATTTCAAGTTCACAGCAGCCTATAATGGGTAGCAAAGTATTTTATTATTCCTGTGGCATAGATATAGACAAGGAAACTGAGGCTTAGTGGTGTGCTCCAGGGGCCACAGGTGTAACAGTTGGGATCAAGTCTCAAATACAGGACTGTCAGATTCTGATTGGGTCAGTGCTCTTAATGGCTGTGTAATTACTAAGTAATAATATCAGGCAGTGTTTAACAATAGAAAATTCACCTTTTGGTGGTGTTGAGTACATTCACATTGTTCTGTAACCATGATCACTATCCATCTCCGGAACTTTCTCATCATCCCATACTGAAACTTAGAAAATACTTTTAAACTGCTTCATTTTTCTTTTACTATATTGAGACAATCCAGTGGAAGGGTATATAATCAAGTTGCATCTTGTTTTTCCTCACTGTTAAACCTCACAAGTGAGAGTTTCACTTTGGGTTTTTCTTGCCTTTAGGCCTCTGGCATCTTGTCCAGCTTACGCTGTTAATCTGTAGATGCTCTTTATTTTCATGGGGTATTAAACAAGTATCTCCTGAGAGGATGTTGCTGTTTCTAGAGACCCACAGTGTGCACTGTGCCCTGATACCCAGTTATGTGGCAATCATTCACCAGGAAGCTGTTTTATGACACATGGAAAGAATGAGCCAGAGGAAAGGGCATTAGTGGGGAGTCCCTTTAGAGCTGCCAGACCACCAGAAAGCTTTGTGGAAAGCATATTGTTCAAATTTCCAAGAAGTCATTTGTGAAGGGTTGATAATAACTTCCCCAGATAGACTGTTTTATATGCTGAGAACTTAATTCGAATTTATGAGTACTTATAATTACTTTGAGGGCACCTTAGGCAATGTATTTCTTTTGATACAGAGATGAGAGACTTGTTGCCTAGAGATGTCAGAATCAAATAGAATCATACCTCACTTCTTGGGTGATTTAATTTGAAGATGGCACTGTGGGCACACTTCCCCAGCTAACATTGTGTTACTTACGCACTTATTTGTACAAGTATAAAACTCTCTTTAAATGGCAAGCATTGTATATTTTATGACAAATTATAGTCAACATAATTCTCTGGGTTTTTCTCAGAGGCAGAAAATTGTTTTGGTGTGTTGGTATGATTATAAATGTAGATAATTCAGTATCTGTGGTTATAGTAATCTACAGTTTAGCAAAGTTGCTACATTTACAGTAACTATGCAAAAGTCAGTTATATGTCTGTATCACCAGCTAACAGAAAATGAAAGTTTTTAGGTCTCTTAAAATCATAAAAATTTGAAATACCTAAAAATAAGTCTAACAAAATATATACAATATCTTCATGGAAAAAATGTTAGACTATATCAAGAGGCATTTAAGGAGATCTTAAATGAAATGCTTCATGGTTTACATGGATTGGAAGACTCAACGCTGAAGATGTTCATTTATCTTACATTTATTTATAGATTTCAGTGTAGTCCCATCCAATATAATTTTTGAACCATTTGGAAGTAAGCTGCAGACATGCTACTCCGTTACCCCTAAATACTTTAGTAATATTTCCTCAAAACAAGAATATTCCTGCATAACCATACCATAGTATGACCATAAAGTCAGAGATTAATGTTGGCGTATGAGATCTAATCCCCAGACCATTCAGATTTGCTGATTGTCCCGATAATGTTTCTCTCCAGCATCCCAGTCCAGGACCATATGGTGCACCTCGCTGTTCCTCTCTCATCTCCTATTGCTGCACTGGTCAATCTGGAACAGTCTTTTCTTTCATGACCTTGACACTTTTTTGAAGAGAAGGCCAAGTGTTTTACAGAATGTCCCTCAGTTTGGGTTTAGCTAATGTTTCCTCATGAATAGATTCAGATGTATATTTTTGTCAGGAATATGATGGAAATTATGTCATATTCTCACTGTATCATTCCATGAGGTACACAGTATCAAATTGTCCCATTCCTGGTAATGCTAACTTGGAGCACTTGGTTAGGATGGTATCTATTATGTTTCTCCATTGTAAAGTTAATAAAAAGAGTGTGGTGAGGAGTATGTAAACTTCCTGTTTCTTACAAATTGTCACCAGTTAGAGTCCATTAACCCTTCTTGCTTGAATCAGTTATTACTATTCTGGTCACCAGATGGTTGCTTATGCTTTGATTGATATTCTACTGGACGAGTGGTCCTTTCTCCATTTGTCCTTTTGTTTATTCATTTATGAGTATGGACTCATGGATTTCTACTTTATTCAGTAAGCTACAATATATTACTATCATTTATTTTTATACTTTTGCCAGGTTTGGTCTATGGGAATCTCTTCAAGCTCACGTCTATGTTCTTTTGACTTTCTGAGCTTTTCCTTATTTTTTGACACATGAAGGTATTCCAAACTTATCTTGTACTTTTCCCTGCCCCAGTCGTTTTTCCAAGGAGCCCTGGTTCATTTCAAAGGAAATAGTATATGGAAAATGAGCTGAGAAGTGCTCATTGCTACTGGAAAGTCATTGGTTTTAAGCCCTACTGGTGGACAGATCAAAGAAACATGTATGTACACACAGAAGACATACATATATATGTATTTCTGTACATACATATATTGAAAACCTTGAGTTCACATTAATACCTTCAGGTTACTACTTCAGGGTTTACACTAGTCTTTACATATTTGTAACTCCTTTCAGTGAGAAACCTGGCTCCCATAATCCTAGATATAGTATTTGCTTTTGCTCCTTTATGTGTCAACCTCCCAACAGTGCCAGCTGCTGCTTTGGTCCATCTAGCCCCAAGTATGCCAAATAAGTCTACAACTATTGCTGCACTGATCCCTAACATATCTTGAAACCCTATCAACGAGGGCGAGGCCCTGGTCATATGCCTGCCTCTCCCCACACCAGCTATAACCACTATTTTGAATTTTATGTTAATTACTAGGGGCCCAGTGTACAAATTCGTGCACCTTGAAAGGAACTGGGGCCGGCGCCAGCAGTGGGTGTGAGCGTGGCTGGCACCGTCAGCGGGTGTGAGCGGCGGCTGCTGACCCGATCGCCCCTCAGGAGCAGGGGCGAGTAGAGAAGCCCTCAGGGTTGATCAGGGCTGGCAGCCACCACTCATACCCGCTGATGGCATTGAGTGATCAGACTGGCACCAGGCATGGGCAGTGGGTGTGAGTGGTAGCTCTGGCACCAGCTGTGGGTGTAAGCAGGGTCCTCGCAGGCAGTGGGTGCAAGAGGCGGCTGCCAGCCCCCATTGCCTCTCAGGAGCAGTGGGAGGTAGAGAAGCCCTGAAGGGTGATTGGGGCCAGCAGCCACCACCCGCACCCTCTGACAGCGCCGAGCGATTGGGGCTGGCGCCAGGCACCGGCAGCGCGGCTGCTGCCCTGATCACCCCTCAGGAGCAGGGGGAGGTGGAGAAGCCCTCGGGGGCAATTGGGGCCGGCACTGCTGCTTGCACCCTCTGATGGCGCTGAGCGATCGGGACCGGCACTGGGCGCTGGCAGCAGGTACGAGTGGCGGCTCTGGCTGTGGCTGTGTGTGTGAGTGGGCCGGCACTGGAAGTGGGTGCGAGCGGCAGCTCTGGTGCTGGCAGCAGGGGCGAGCGCCGGGTGGGACCGTGGTGCACGGGAACAAAGAATTTTCAGTAACCACCAGAGGCTCTCCCCCATGACAGTGACCAGCACCCTGTCTTGGTCAGGCACCCCTGCTCACCTGTTCCACCATCCCACCGTGGCCAATGCCCGCCATGTTCTGTGCGCCCCCTGGTGGTCAGCGCACGTCATAGCGACTGGTTGTTCAGTTTGGTTGTTCGGTTGTCCTGTTCGGTCTATTTGTATTTTAGGGTTTTATATATATAGACTAGAGGCCTGGTGCACAAAAATTTGTGCACTCATTGGGGGGGGGGGGGGCCTTTAGCCCGGCC
>NW_005361913.1:190070-239265 GCF_000412655.1 Myotis brandtii | reverse complement strand
GCAAGCCTTCTGCTCGCTTCAGCTGCGTGGCTGCCGGCTGCCATCTTGGTTGGCGGTTAATTTGCATATCACCCTGATTAGCCAATGGGAAGCGTAGCGAAGGTATGGTTAATTACCCTTTTTGTCTTTTATTACATAGGATTCCCTGGCTTTTTTTTTTAATTTGCTACCTAGGTATTATTTGCCTGTTGTTGTTTTTTTTTAACTTTTACAAGTGAAATAATTGTTTGATTCTTTTATGTCTTCTTACATTCAACATATTTTCGAGATTAAACCATCTTTTTCCTTTTGCCTTAAAAAAAAAAAAAACTACAGTAGAGTATTCCTGTGGTAAATATACTCATCCCACTATTGATAAGACATTTAGGTTGCTTCCAGTTTTTGTGTTGTTGTTTTTTTCACTGTGAATAATGCTGCTTTGAAAACTTAATTTTTACTTTTTCTTTCCTTCATTTTTTATTTAAACAAACTTGCTTTGTGGTTGCTATCTAATTTAATCTTCACAAAATCGGGTATTCTTAACTGTCCTTTTCAGATGAGCAAATAGACTTCAAAAAAGTTAAATATTTACTCTAAGTTATGTAGCTAATAAGAAAGGGTGATGGGACTTGAACCCACATGTCTTTATTATAAATTTTGTCTTTAAATTCTGTTTATAAATTCTGTCTTTCTAAATTGTTGCATCTTCATTTTTTTTAAGACAGGAGCTGTCATAAATCCTAGACTTTCAGGCTAGAAATTTTTTATTTCTAGTTTCTAGGATACTGAATTTTAGGGTTTTCAAATCCCAACTCAATGGTCATTTTTAGTGTGTGTGTATTAACACTTATTCACTTAGTTATAACTGTTGCATCTAAAATTGCCAAAGTTTTTCTGGGTTACAGCTGGTTTTGTAGGATAAACTTTGCTAATAATGAGAGAACAACAGAGCAGGTAACAGAATAAAGTTTACCCCTCCGCACTCTGTCTCAGAACAATGCTGTCCAGGAGAGCGGTTGAAGATTTAAGTAGAGAGAGAATAGGGTTTGCATGAGCTCTCTTGGCTTCTGCTCCTAACCAGGAAAAGAGGTAGCAATCCAGGTGGGAAATGGGCCCTCAATGAAGCCACTGTCTGTGGGGATGATGACCTACATTCCAGTTTATTTTTAGAAACATAATTGACAGGGATTACTGACCCGTGTGGCTGTGGTGAAGGTTGAGGGTGGAATTGGGAAGGGTAGAGAAAGGTATGCTTAACCTGGAAGCCATGGACTTAATAGCTTTCTTCTAATGTCAAAGTGAAAACCAAAGATAAACATTCTGCTGCTCCTTCAGGCAGAATGAAGTGCCATGACTGAGTTGCATGGGGCAGTTTTCATGTCAGGGTTCTCTAAGGAAGCAATTTATGATTAGAACTTTCTTCAAGTAACATGCATTGTCTTGTGATTTAGTGAGTTTCCAAAACTAAAAAAGCGTTCAAGACAAAAACTAAATACCTATCTACAAGGATTATTATTGGGGAGGAAATTGGGCTAGGTAATCTGTAAAGTCTTTCAAGCTCTTGATCCTGATTCTGTGACCTTGAATTTAAAGTGACCGAAATGTGTCTAGGTGCTAGAAATCCTAAAAGCGTTGCATTAAGCAATTTCAGTGTTTTCATTTTGTCACAGTTATTAATGTCAGCACATCTAGAAAACATTGTTGAAGTGATGGGGGGTGGGGATTATCAGCTCAAAGTTCTATAAAGAGTAAAAATATCCTTCAGAAATGAAGGTGAACTCTAGATGCTTTTGACAAACAAAAAAGCGAATTAGTCACTAGCAGGCCTATAGATGGGTCATTAGGCACAGGGAAATGTCCCTAGATGGAAATATAGGAATGCAGAAAAGAATGAAGACCTCCAGAAAGATGAGTGTAGATAAATATTGACTATTATAAAGCAATACTAGTAATATGGAGTCTGAAATTTATGTAGAGTTAAAATACATGACAACAATAATGGAAAACGCAAAAAGAATGGTAGTATTATAAAGTTCTTGCATTATCAAGGTAAATGTATTATATTTAAGATATGTGTTGTAATATCAAAAAGAATGATAAGTTAAAAGAAAGGGAAATGAATTATTTGAGTAAACTAAAAGACAAGCAGAAGGAAAAAATGAAACAATGGGTTGAATAAAAAATAAATAGTTGGATAGTAGGTATAAAACTACCTAAATCAATAATTACATAAAGTGAAAATGGACTAAATACTCCAAGCAATAAACTAATTATCAGATTGGGGAAGAAAACAAAATGTATTTACATCCTGTGTTCAAGAGACACATCTTAAAGTCACAAAAACTACAAGGATGGAAAAAGATAAACCATGCAACTACTAATGAAAAACCGTAATGTAGCTATACCAATATCAGAGAAAACAGATTTTAAGTCAAGAAGCATTAGTAGAGAGAGGGATATTCTAATACGTTTCAAATGTACAAGGCAAAATATACAACTAAAAGGAAAAATGGGCAAATCACAATTAGAAGCATTACTTTAACATACCTCTGAATAGACAAAACTGTAGTAAAAATATAAATCTGAAGAACACAGTTAACAAATGACCTAATTTACATACAGAGTACACTTGTCAGTGATGACAGAATTCATATTTCATTTAAGGCCATATTTAAAGTTGACCAAAACTGACAATAACCAGGCCATAAAGAAAGCCTCAAAACATTTCAGAGGATTGAAATAATTCAAAATATGCTCTCTGGCTTCAGAGAAATAATGCTAGAAATCAGTAACAAAAGATAACTAGAAAATCCTCAAGTACCTAGAAATTAAACAGAACACACTTCTAAATAATCCATGGATCAAAGAAGAAATAACAGGCATTAGAAAATATTTTAAACTGAATGATAATGAAGACATGCCATATCAAAAGTTTTGTGCTGCCACTAAAGCAATGTTTAGAGAGAAATTTATAACCTTAACTACATTTACTATGAAAGTCGAAAGGTTAAAATCAATTAAGCTTCATTTCAAGAAACAAAAATTGTAAATCAAAACCAAAAAATGTAGGAAGAAGAAAACAAAACAGTGGATAGCAGTGATATAGAAAACAAAGCTAAAGAAAAACAATAAAGCTAAATGCTGGTTCTTTGAAAAGCTTATAAAAATTGATAAACCTCCAGTAAGAAGTCAATAAAAAAGAAAAATAGTATCTGAATGAAAAAGAATATTATAGACTCTACAAACATTTTTTAAAAAGTGATATAATAAACAAATGAATATCAATTTTAAAATTTGAATAAGGACAAACTCCTCAAAAATTAAATTGACAAAATAAATAGGAAATCTGGAGAGTCTTCTTCTATTAATGGAAATGGAATTGGTTATTAAAAGCCTTCCCACAAAGAAAAGTAAGACCTCACCAGTGAATTCTTTCAAACATTTAATGGAGAAATTACTCCAACTTTATATAAATCCTTCCAGGATACAGAAAAGGCAATAGTTCCAAACAATCTGTGTTCATCCTAACCTTGATATCAAAACCTGGCCAAGAAATCACAACATATCTAAAAGATACTTGCAATAATCAAAAAGGATAATGTATCACTACCACATGAAGTTAGTTCTCCATGTATGCAAACGTGGTTTATTTAATATTTGAAAAAGCAACACATTTGCCACATTTTTAAAGGGAGAAAAATATAGTTATCTCAATAAGATGCAAGTTAAAAAAAAAGGATTTGATGAAATTCAATAGCCATTTTTGATTAAAAAAAAAACAAAACACCACACAAACCCAATGCTTAGTAAACTATTTGTAGGACTTCTCTAAACTGATAGAGTTGCAGTGTAGTACAGACAGATTGTGGTAAAATAATTGTTTTGAGATCAGGAACAACACAAGGATACATACAAATCACTGCTTCTATTCAACATTGTGCTAGAGATTCTAGCCGTACAATAAGGCAAGAAAAAAAAAAAGACATGAGGATTTTTTGAAAAGGAAATAAAAGTCATATGTTTGCAAATGATACAATTATGTACATAAAAATGCAAATGAATTTACCAACTGTTAGATTTAGTTGGACAGGATGAATGCTATAGTCCATTTATTAGTTGATCAGATATGAGAGACATCTAAGACAGTTCATATTCTATGCTCTCGCTGTGGGTTGAATGTAACTGAAAAGCAGATTGAGTTGGAAAAGCTTTGGGATTCAGGGCACAGCTACATTTGGTTGGCCTATAAATTGTGTAACTTTTCAGAAGCTAATTTACCAAGGTAATGTGACATTTACGATGTGACAATGTAATTTGACCCAGCAATTTCACTTCTATGAATTTGTCTTACAGAAATACTTGCTGAAATTCTCGTAAAAGGAAATTTACAGAAGCAAGTTTTTACATTAACAGTGTGGTTTGTAGTTGTTTATTATATTAATTTTAATACACACATATAGTATATGATTTTATTCAAAGTGTACCTTCAATCCTTTAATATAATTTAGGGATAACCATTTCTATTGAGTAGGTTAGAGTTCTTGTCTGCTAAGCAGGAAGAAGTATTCACTAATGCCTATGTATCTTTTTGAGTGAGAATAACTTGTTTAATGAAATCATGTAATTTCCCTATTTTTCTGAGGGTGAGTCTGTCAACTCAGGCTTTTTTTTTATCAAGTGCCACACAAGTTTGATTTTGATATCATTTGGTTTTCCTATGACATTATATACCTGCTTATAGACCAAGAGCTCAAAACATCATTCTTCTCTCAAAATGAAACATGTCCGAGAGCCTCCTAATACACTCCCTCTGAAACCTGACTCACCCTGCAACTCCGCCTGGAGATAGCCTACCTCACGTGGCAGAAACGGGAAATGTAAGTGAAGACAAGTTTGGACGTGTTCTACAGAATCTGGAATATCACCGTCTTGCTCCCTGGTGAAACTGTGCAAGGGAGGTTAAGTAATTTCCTTTTTTGGGATGTGAACCTAGGCCAGACTGACTCCTAAGCTTGTGGTGGTTCTGCTATTCCATGATGTGTGTATATTACAAGAAATGTTGGTCATCATCAGGTACTCTTCTAAGCACTTTGCATGGATCTCTCACTCAACAAACTTTAGTGAGCTCTCTATTGATTTATAAGGTTATACATCTATGAACTCAGTCAAATTTGGCTATTAATTAAATGCCCTTCAAGTTTAGTTTGTAAAAAATTAACATTCATTCCTTTTTTAAAAAAAAAAACACACATCAGGGTTTTCGCCTTGGACCAAGATGTTCTTTTAAAATAATCAGCAAATATCTAGATCTTGCTCAGCTTCAAATTCTTGAACTGCTCTCAGTTCGTTGCAGCCTACACATGCGGTGGCGTTCAATTAGCCTCCTGAGTGACTTCTGAGCACATACACATCATACGTTCGTGTTTTGAAACATAAACACGACACACTGATTTTTTTGCTCCTCTAAAATGGTCTCTCTTAATCCATCTTCAATAAAATGCAGTTGTAAAACTGATAAATTCAGTTAGAAGCAGTTTTCCTTTTTAGGGTGGAACTAAGTGCTTACTTATAGAAATAATTTTCTGACTGCAATGGTTAAAAAAAAACCTCTCCAGTATAAAGTAATTGTAAAAGAGAGGACAGAATTTTTTCAACAGTTGTCCCCTGTTAAACATAAGCTTTTATGTTCCAAATGACAGTTGAGAGCTTCATTTTCTAGCATTTTTCTGTAGCAGTCAAAGCATTTTAGTTTTTACCAGTGGCAATCATCTGGACTTCACAGAGATGCCCTTAATCCTGTTTCTGAATCATGTGGTTTAGTTAAATCTTATTACTTGGATTTTAGAATATGTTGATAGTTTGTCTTTCATCACTTGGTCTTAGAAATATTTAAATTTTAAATTTCCAATCAAATTCAGTGCTGAAAACTCAAATATTTTATATAATGGTGAAAAAAAAACTCAAAACTAAATTACAGATTAAAAACTCAAAGTGTATTCACTTATATGTGGAACCTAAAAAACAAAACAAATGAACAAACAAAATGAAACAGAAACAAACTCATAGATACAGAGAACAAACTGATGGTTGCCGTAGGGGAGGGGGTTGGGGGAAAGGGGAAGAGGAATAAGAGCTTCAAGCTGCCAGTTATAAAATAAGTCACAGGAATTAAAATACAGCATAGGCATAGAGTCAATAATATCATATTAACTATGTGTTATGACAGATGTTACTAGACTTACTGTGATGATCACTTTGTAAGGAATATAAATATTGAATCACTGTTATGTACCCAAAACTAATAGAATATTGTAAGTCAACTATAATTAAAACTAAATTTTAAAAAATTAAAGTGTACATACAACAAAGCAGAAATATTGAAAGAGGGATGAACTATTAGGGCTTTAAGGCCATCAAACCATATTATAAAAATATGACTTCTTTGAAACTCACAATTCAATGACCAACTTAAGTGTATTTTTTTCATTATAAAATTACAATGAAATTATAAAACTTGCAACAACTGTCCTAGCCAGTTTTGCTCAGTGGATAGAGCATTACCCCGCCGACTGATGGGTCCTGGGTTCGATATCAGTCAAGAGCACATGCCTGGGTGAAATTCATGCACTGGTAGGGTCCCTAGCAGCTGGCGGCTGCCAGCCGGGGCCTCCCTCCCTTCCCCCGGCCGGCCTTGCCCCCTGGACATACTCCCGGATGAACTCCCGGTTGAGGGGACAATTTGCATACTATGCTTTCATTATATAGGATAGGTGTTCGTGTTTATGCACTTTAAAATAGCTTCACAGGTCGTTTTAGACAACCAAACTGAAGAACATAATGGAACTGCCTGGTCAGTTGACATCTGTTTCTGTCACTGGTAAACATCAATGGGAGTGTCGTTCTTGCTGTCATTTCTTCCTTCCTGCCTAGTCTCCCTTTCCCATTCCCCAACACCCCGGCCCCAGCCTGCATGCTCGGAGGTGAGTTGGGAAATCCTGCCTTCAGGGTCTCTGGCTTCTCATCCTACTGCTGATCCTCAGCCTGTAGACACAGGGCAGCTTCTGAAGACCATTAAACAAGAAAAGATGCTGCTATTTCCATTGTGGGAATCACAGATGGGCAGAGATCTGACTGGTGCAAACGGGCAATAGTGTGGAGTGGATGAGCCCACTGACTACCAGAAGTCCCCGTGGCTGGGGCACTGCATGGGCAGGTGAGAGACAGCGTATGAGGGGTTGAGAACTCCTCTAGGTAATCTGGCAGTATGACTCAAAGACTCAGTTACAAAGATGGGAGGGCATTTTAAATGTTTCCTATAATGCATATTGGGGCAATGAGTATTTATGAATACAGAGATGGATGAAGTATGTTTCCTGTGATGAATTTTCAATCTAGACATCTCAAAAGCAAACAGAATTAAGATCCCCTTTCCGTAGTACAGATCATTGACAAATGGTACTATAGCTTCCTTAGGCCCAGCCACTATAGTGCCTTCTACATTTGTAAACTCTGGAGTTTCTCCCAGGTATGCATGGATGGTCCTGTAACCTAAAAATCTATTAACGTAATTTTATCTGGGGATGCTGTGGGGTAGCAACCTAAAATGTCTGCATCATACTTAATGGACGAATAACACCGGAGACATTCTGATACAGAGAAGCATAGCAAGAATACCTATTACTATTGCTATCTGAATACTAGTTAACACTGTACTAGGAATACTGGCCAATACAATAAAGCAAGAGAAAGAATGTAGAGGTTAAAAAAAAAAAAACTTGGATGAAATAAAATGATTACATGGAATATATTTGTAAACATAAACCTCAAAGAGAATCCTACCAAACTACAAACAATAAGAGAACTTGGTGAGATGACGGGGTACAGGACAAGGACCCTAACCTAATGAGTGGTACCCAATTTGAAATGGTATCACTGTTCCTCCTGTTAGTGATGGTCTCTGGTAAGGGGTAGCTACAGAGCTGACTCTTTTGTTTAGATTTTCTGATTTTAAAACAATATGTTTCTCTTCCCAACTCTGAAGACTCTTTAAGCTCATGTCCTCAAATTACCCAACAGAATCTTTCTGAACCAAATAGAGAAGATGGTAGGCGAATTAAGTATTTTTACTAAGCAGTCTAAAAACAAACACAAAAAACCTCGAAGGAATTTTTCTCTTCTGAGGGCGCCTCAGTTTGTTCCCGCCCCTACATTATGGTGGTCCTACTTGAGACTTTTCAATTTATGTGAATTGGATCTTTTGAGCTGAAAGAAAAAGCAAAATTTTCAAAGAAAAAGCAACTTTCTAGGTAAGCTTATTACAGCTATTTCAATAATCACTGTGCATATGTCTCCAGTAATAATACTCAGAATCAGATGATGCTGACCCAGTTAGAGCTAAGGATTAAAGAAATCTGCTTAGAATTTAATCGAGTCCACTAGAGCAACTGCCAAGAGAAATACATTCCACAGAATGCCCTTCAGAGAACCTCTCATTAGCTGGACTGCACACCCTTGATTTCTTTTCACTTAATATACAGCTGCCTGAAATTCACTTAGACACACATGTAATATGTGTTCATACATGGTCACAGCATATTGGTTTGGTCTTTTATTTTTCCTGATAACATATACAGTCTTATGTAGAATTTAGTTGTTTATAGCTTTGCCCTAAAATAAAAATTAGAGGTCATATAATTTTAATACAAATTATATACACTCTAGATACTTTCTTTGTATAATTTTTATACAACTTCAAATATATAAGAATTATGAAAAAGTTGAAGCATTGCCTTTTAAACTAGATCCAGTTTTTCTGACTATAAGCTTTTAATTTGAATTCCCAAAAAAACAACAAATGCAGTCTATTCCTCTTCCCATCAACCAGGTGTCATAGAGTCTGCCCAGAAATATCTCTGTGCTTTTTCTAATCTCTGCCAATTTTGGATTTACCCTTCTGTCTATATATTTGTTTCTGTGTTGGCTCTGTTGTTATCTGTTGCTATTGTGTTTTGTCTAAAATATGTTCTTACTACATGTCCTATGACAAATGTATTTATAAAAAAATGTTGCGGTCCGAGCCCGGCTGAATGGAAGCCCTTTTCTGGGGTTTTGTTTAGCTTCTTATTTGCAACATAGTATATAGTTGCTTAGAGTTGCAACTGAGAGGCTGGCAAGTGAGGCGGGGAACGTTGGAGTCTGCAGCAAGCAAGCCTCCCTGCTCGCTTCAGTGCCTGGCTGCCGGCCGCCATCTTGGCTGACAGTTAATTTGCATATACTCACTGATTAGCCAATGAAAAGGGTAGCGGTCGTACGCCAATTACCATGTTTCTCTTTTATTAGTGTAGATTATCTATTATAGACTAGAAATTCTCAGAAGGTAGGATTTTTAACACCATGGTTTTGAACCTTGGTTCTGAACTAAGACCAACTGGGGAGGTTTGTGCATTCAGTTATGTGGATGTTGCCCCTAAAGGTTTCAATTCAGTAGATGTGGGATGGACCCGTACTTCAATATTTTATAAAAGCTTTACAGGGAATTCTGATGCACAGCTGAGCGTTGAGAGGAACTCTTTATAAAATAGTACCCAGCATAATTGCCTGGCAATAGACAACCCTCAAAAACTGTTCGCATAGGTGGTGAACTGACTTGAGATCGAGCTTCACTGGAGGCGTCATTGGCAGTCATTACATCAAGTCCAATGATTCCAAGTAAAAAAAATGCTGACAAAGCCATAGCTGCACTTGTTCCAGATGTGTCATTTGAAGCCCACCGAATTATTGATTTAACCCGGACAGGCCCAACCTCTTTTGTAATAAAAAAAGAAAGAAAGAAAGAAAGGAAGGAAGGAAGGAAGGAAGGAAGGAAGGAAGGAAGGAAGGAAGGAAGGAAGGAAAGGAAGGAAGAAAGAAAGAAAGAAAGAAAGAAAGAAAGAAGAAAAGAAAAGAAAAGAAAAGAAAAGAAAGAAAGAAAACACACACACACACACAGACACTTGGTACGGAGATTCTGGTTGCTAACGATGTAAGTCTGCACAAAGAATATGCCTTTGTTGTCATAAACCATTCTTTTTATTTATCTATGGAGTCCTTTTCCTTGAATTAAAAATGAATAAATACCCGTGCGTTCAAATAAGAGTTTCACATAAAAGATCCCAGACCTGAGTTCTATGATTCAGTAAGTTAAAATTCTCAAAGATTTATGGGTGACATAATGGAAGTCAAGGTTATATTTTCTTAATATAAACCAATTCCACTCCTGGTGGTTTCTACAACAGTGACTGGTTTGTAGTCATCTGAAAGCTGTGAGAATTAACTAAACTTGAATGGCAAACCCTCACACACTCGTGGAATATACTGGCCTGTCTTTCTAATCTCTGGGGTGCTTCTCAAATGCAAGGTGCATCATAATCACCTGGGAAGCTTGTTAAAAATACTGATTCCTGCCCAGCCAGCATGGCTCAGTGGTTGAGCATTGATCTATGAACCAGGAGGTCACCGTTCGATTCCTGGTCAGGGCACATGCCTGGGTTTCAGGCTCAATCCCCAGTAGGGGGCTTGCAGGAGGCAGTCGATCAATGATTATCTCTCATCATTGATGTTTCTATCTCTCTCTCTCCCTCTCCCTTCCTCTCTGAAATCAATAAAAAAATTTTTAAAAAATAAAACACTGGATTCCTGGGCCTCAACCCCAGAGATCCTAATTGAGTAGCTTGGCCACCAAGCCCATCCCAGGTTGCTTCTGTGCAGTGTGCATGACACCTACAGAAAGATGCTATGGACTGTACTTTGTTTTTTGCATGACCAGCAGCCAAAAGAAAACTATGCAAGGACTAACAACCTAGGCCGCGTGCGAATTCTCCCATGCTAGGCATGTATTATACAGTTTTTATTAAAGCTGTTTTTTCACAAATGTATTTGTACAGCAAAGAACCTTATATTGCCCTTGGAGACATTTATGCCTGGTTGAATTCAGTCTTGGAGCCAATGTAGTCAAACCCAGTGAATTAAAGTGTTTTACCAAAGCTGTTGGGAGTGTTTTACAAATCCTGCCCTTTAATCTGAATAAAAATAGAATACAGACTCCACTAAAACAACTTCAAGTATAATTCATAATCTAATCAAGAGAGAATACTACTAAGTGATCTGACGCAATAACAGTTCTCCATAGTGGGGAGCAGTGAGTAAATACTTAATGTTGCAAAGGTGTTCAGTTGGAATGGTGACTGACGCTGCGAGGCCTTCGGGGGAGGAGAGGCGAGAGGAAGAGGAATACCAGCTACTCTTTCCAACTGCGTCAGTCCCACTGGGTCTTCCTGCCTGTGGGCCAAAGTGACGTGAGACGGACCTGAGAGGAGAACCTCTCCTCTGTCCCTCTTCACTTTTCTAGCCTTTGCCTCCTCTCTCCAGTGCTGCTCATTTTTGCTTTTCCTTAATTTTTCTCTGAAGTGTAAGCGAAGTCTGAGGCCCAGAGCCCTCCCAAGGGGCTCTTGGACCTTTTAGAAAGAGGGCTGGGTGATGCCTGTTCCTGCAGGCTCTCCGCCAAAGGTCTCCTCTTCGAGACTGAAAGAGCTAACTGTGTAAAACCAACCCGCCTTTTCCTCCCTCTGGATGCTCACAGTGGTAATTAAAGTCTATTGTGATGATTTCTGAAATGGGGAGGAAATAGGAAGTTAGTATCCTGAAGTGGAATTGGAATCCCAGACAAGCTGCCAATATGTGGCTGAGTCACCAAAAGATGATCATGTTTGCCATCTATCAGCACAGTCGGCGGTAAGAATGGAAATCAGCGGAAAAACAAATGACTCAGTTTTCCTTTCTAGAAAATACTGGATTTCAGCTGCCTGATTCCCCTGTTGAAATAAAAGGGATACAACTACAGTAGGATGAAGAGCTAACAACTGCCTCCTACCTTGGTGTCCACTGAAAAGGGGGTGCTTCCCGAAGCCCAGTGAGGCACTGGGCAACCTTTGCAGAGGCTGTGACGTTATGCACCAGGAAGAGAAGATATAAGTCAAAGGAAGATTCAACCATGTGTTTAGTTCCTGCTTTGTCAGACTCATGTGGTGGGAAAGAATGAGAAGGCCTATGTTTCTGCCCCAACTTTTCTATTTACACACTCTGTGGCCTTGGCAGGCCATCCTTTTTAAAATGTTTCCTCATCTGTGAAATGAGAATGATACCTGCATCCAAGGGCAGTTATGAAGGACAGATGACTTGAGTTAGCATACCCGAGTCCATTTTAAGCCCTATAAAAATGTGAAGTATCTTTGCTGCTGTGAAGGCATTTGGAGAGGTGATGATGGTTATTGGGTCACAAGATGTTAATGCATTTAGAGGGGAAATAGTAAATGTTTGCATAGACTTCTATTATTATAGGCATATTTGGATATGCATGAAGGTGGACCTACATTTTAAAAGTTCAATCATGTCATCATTGATTTCAAAGTATTACATAGCAAATGCATCAACAATAGACATTTCTTACCAAAGTAATAGTAGCCGTCCCTTAATGCTCCCTTTAGACTGAGCACAGTGATAGACTCTTCGTATCATCTCGGTTAATCATGGCTCGGTGATGTAAGGGTTCTCAACAGCCACTACTCACTGTACAGGTGATGAAACTGATCAAAATTTTAAAAACTTTCCCAGGGTCATGCACTTGCTAAGCAGTGGAATAGTTTCAAACCCACGTGTGTCTGATTCTAAAGCATGTGTCCTTAACCACCAAAATCTTGAAGAGAACAGAAGCCACACTATTTTCCATTGAGTTGGAATAGAAGTCTTGTCTCTGTGACAAGTTGACCTTGACTTAAGTTTCTGTCTTTGATGATGAGAGTAGCTTAAGAGCACATACACACACCTGGGCCCTGTCAGCCATGAACTAACTAAGAAGGAGAAGTGTCATGTAACTGGCTGATAAAGTGTCTGAAGGTATAAGGTCTTATTCCTACTGCAATAGGGACTAGCTCTGTATTCTTGAAAAAGTAATTTAAACTCCAAGCCTCAATTTCCTCTGTAAGTGCAGGCCATAATGTTTATCCAGCCTACCTACAGGCAGTTGTGAGGATCCAGTGAGATGGTGTACATGAAAGAATTTTTATATACTTAAGAGTTTCTTTAACCAAAAAGAGGTTGGGAGAACGTTTAATAAGTAGTATAGAAAAAGAAAAGTAAGCATTAATCCCATCCTTATAATAGTCCCCCCTTTCATGATATACTTGACCATCTAAAGAAGTGCCTTTCAAAGTATGGTGTGCCTACTGGTGGGACACAAGAGTAGCTAAGTGGTCCGTGGACAATGTATTTTAATAGTTCTGGGCTCTAAAGTGCTCTAGAAAAACATAACATAAAAACCCTGTGGTTGCCTAGATCATTGTTGAAGATTCAGCTAAGTATAAAAAGTGAGCCAATTTAAAATCAATTAAATATCATAAAGTACAGTATAGGTGTTACCTGTGTCCGGCCATCAGTAAAAGTAGAAGGCAATGTTCTTAGGAAGCAATGATAAAAGCTTGCTCTGTTTAAAAACAGACTTATCTCAGAGGAACTTGTGAGGGCTGTCTCTGACTGATCCCAGTGATCTGTCCATGGCTTCAACAACAGTAATAATAACAGTAAAGAGGTCTGTTGGCATTCTCCCCAAAGCTCACTGCATGCCCCACCTCCCCTACTCTGGTTGACTGCACTCAGCCTGAGTCAAAGGGTGGTTTTATTCTTTCTCTAACCCGCATGACACAGAGGATGCAAACCATGGAAGCACCTTCTACACAGGGCGAGTCTCTGGTTTGAAAAGCAAGAATTTACTCTTGGTATCTTGAAAGTCCTGATCCAACACCTTTCAGAGGGAAAGCCTACGTGCTCTGGACGAGGTCTGCGCAGCCCTGCTGGGAGTCTCTCCCGGCTGGAATTCATTCCTGGGTTAGGCCCTGAGTGTTTGCCATTCTCTAGCTGCCATTTAGCTGCTAAAGGCTGAAAGCCAGTGATAACTATTTTACTACAAGGTTTGTTTTGTCTTTGATGACAGGGCTATCACTTAAGAGGGCTTCTCCAGGCATGCTGAGAAACCAATATTAACCTGATGTTATCTCTTTATAAAGCAGCACAGCCTCTGTACTAAGGGACTTGGATGGACCATGTTCAATTTTTCTCCAAATATAATCTAACAAACTTAAATAGCTATTGAGAGAAAAATAAAGAAGCATCTTTTATTAAAAAAACAAAACCCTCTTGAAGGGCTCCTGGATTAATGCAAACATTTTCTCTCATCATTTTAATAGCAACATCCTGTTTTTAAATACACACAGGTGTTTAGAGAGTCACCAGCAGTCACACGGCTAAGGGGCAGATCTGAGATATGGACCCAGTTCTGTCTGATTTCAAAGACTGATTTTCCACATTACCACAGTATTCACACTCAAATCTTCATTAATTGATATTGAAGAACAGCATTAAAAATTTTTTTTTTGTGAATCCTCACCCGAGGATATTTTTTGCCGTTGATTTTTTAGAGAGAGTAGAAGGCGGGGGTGGTAGGGGAGAGGAACATCGATGTCAGAGAGACACATCAATTGGTTGTCTCCCGCCGGCACCCCAACTGGGGCTGGGGATCTAACCTGCAAGCCAGGTATATACCCTTGACTGGGAATTGAACCCACGACCCTTCGGTTGAGGGCTGACACTCTAACCTTTGAACCACACAGGTCAAGGAACAGCATTTTTGAAATAATTTAATAGAAGTAAATAGAATCCGAATTTGGTTAAGCTATGAGGATAGAGCTGCTTGCACACCATTGAAGGGGGCTCCCAGGTAACTGCTAAGGGGGACTGCTTAGACATCAGAGTTCCCAAGGCTCTCTGTGTCCTGCTAAAATGACCCAGCCACATTCCCACTGCGGTCAACACAGAAATGAGTCCAGGGCAGGGACGAAGACCAACCCATCATTTGCCGTTAAGCATGAAGACCTCTTTCCCGTTCCAACTTCCCCTGCCCCAAAGGGTGTGACAGAGGAGGAGGCAGAGGGCAGGATGCTGCGCATCATTAAGGAAGAGGTGATACGGAGTTGCTGAAGAGAGATTTCCCTCACCCAAGAGAGGTTTTTGTCCCTTTGACACAGTTAGCGGAAGGAATCTGACAACCAACCACAAGCTTTCTGTGTGGCTGAGCAGACTGCAACCACAGGAACTATTTCCCCACACCACTTCTACCACCTCACAGAACGCTGCCCACGTCGTTCCCACTTTCCTCTGCCTTCCCCGTGCTCAAGGTCAAACAGTAACTGAAGAACTGACATCCTTGTGGTTGTGCGGTTTTGCCCGCGTGGCGGGCACAGTGGAAGTGAGCTCCTCCTGGTCATGGTTGTTGCGACGCGGCACCAGGATGCAGGCTCTGCACCTGCAGTGGAAGGTGCAGCAGAGCCCCTGCCCCGGTCTGTGGAGATTTCACTTGCCAACTCCCTTATTGCAAATTTCCCAGGGGAGGCGCCCGGGCTTCCCTAGCATTGTAAGTAGCACACACCTCCCACACAGGGACTCAAATCACTGCTATTAATGATCTTACTTAGAGGATCACCACAAAGAACTTGTGCTGAATTACACCAGGTCCTTGAGTCTCCAGATTTGTTTTTGGCACCAGAATGTCTCTTTCGTCTGTTTTTCAAGTTTGTCACTTGGTTGCTCTGCTCTGGCAGAGCCCTTTGGAATGCCTGAGCCTTGAGGCTGAGCTCACGATGCCCTGGGGTTGCAGAGTGGCAGGTCTGGCTGGGGAGCGGGGTTACCCAGGTGTTACCAGACTGTGCACAGCCAGCGGCTCAGAACCGCCGCTGTGGCCCATGTGCTAACAGCCCAGACTAATGGTCTGCTATGAAACACTCCTAGGCATCCCCCAAACTCTGTTATCTGGCCAATTCTCTTGCACTTAATACCCAGAAAATGTGAAATCCCTGGGCTCTGGTGGGTTTTCGAAATGTCAAGTCAGCAAAACTCTAAACAGTTTTTAAAGTGCGTGTGTAAAATGTGCTTGGACTAGCAACCTGCCTCCTCACTTTTGATAATGGCTTGATTTAGTGGTATTCTGCTAGAGCAGAGTTCTTCATACTCGGGTGTGTAGATACCCCCTCCCCCACCTCCTAAGGTCCACGAACAGTTTCCAAAGATACATGTCCAAAGCTTTAATTTTCATATGAACAATTTCCCTAAGTTGATCCTGACTTTGATGAAGGTCAGGGTGCCAGTTGATGCTCCATGCAGTCTGAAGACTGGACCAGCTCCAGAGATATGACCCGGGCTGGGTGTCTAGGAGAGAGAAGAGTACAGGGAGAACAAGAGGGCCCTGGTGGCCTACAGTGTAGGTTGAGGTAAAGGATGAGACCCAGAAACTAGAGCCTTGCTTTCCCAGGGACAGCATACTTTTGAAAGGGTCCAGTTCTCCCAGAGCAGAAATACCTGCAACTGGGAAAAGAATTCCAGAAAACTTTTTTGTTGCTGTTGCTAATTGGTTGAAACTGTCAATCTGTATTGAATAACAAGACTACCTATAATTTACCAATTAATTAGATGAATATAATAGCAAGTGTTCATGTGCGTGTGCATGCGTGTGTGTGCGTGTGTGTGTGTGTGTGTGTGTGTGTGTGTGTGTGTGGTGGGAGGGGGATTGTGTAGGAATGATTTGGCCCCAGAGGTCTCTATACACTGTATATAAGTTACTCTCCCATCTTAGTTGGCTTACTAGACATGTACTTTGCTTAATCAAGAATCAAAGAAGAGCAAAGGCAAGATGAGACTATAAATCTGCTTTTGTTACCAATTTATAATTCACATTATCTCAATCTCCTTTTCCTATGCCCTGTTTATGATAGATGCTGCCAGGGTGAGCACCCTCAGCTCCCAGCCTTGGCTTCCTCAAGGAACCTGTAGCTGCACCTTCCTGGCCTCCATCTCCCACAGGGTCTGTGGAATGCAAAGTGCCCCTTCTCCTGCCCAAGGCTAATTCCACCTCCTCCCCTTCCTTGGGGCCCCATCAATCATTCCTCAGGGACTTGAGTACCTTTCTTTCAACTGGCTCTTTCCCACATATTAACCTGATCGAATCTCTCCTGTCTTGGGGGAAATGAAGACCTGCTTGACTGGATGCTGCCTCTAGCTACTGTCTCGGTCACTCTCTTTTCCTGCACAGTCAAGCTACTTACCAGAGCAGCTGTGTTCTTCACATCTCCCTCTCAACCCTCTGCTGTCTGGTTCCTGCCTCATTAAAAGTGTCCTCTCAGAGGTCAGTCATCAAGTCCCATGGACCGCTTTCCAACCTTGTCCCACTGGCCTTCCTTGAGCCATCTGGTAGTGAGGATCAATTCCTCTTTCTTGAAACATCTCTTTTCTGGGGCTTCCAGGACAGCCCTCTGCAAACTTTCCCCATCATCTCTAGCTCTTTCCAATCAAGTTCTTTCACTGTGTTCTTTTTCTTCACCCGCTTTTTAAAGGAGGATTATTATTGAAGTATAACATATGTGGAGAGAAGTGTAAAAATCATATACTTACAGGTTGATAATTTTCACAAACTGAACACACCCAAGTAACTGGAACCCAGACCAAAAGACAGACTGTTTCCAGCACTCTCAGAAACACCCTTGTACCCCATTCCAGCCACCATGTCCCCCCCAAAAGTAACCATCACGATGCCTTTGAACATAAGAAATGGTTTTTGCCTGTGCTTGAACTTTAAGTAAACATGGACGACAAATGCCTTGTGTCAGACTTCTGCTTAGCACTGTGGTTGGAGAATTAACCATATTTCTGTACATATAGTTTGCTCACACTCATTGCTAGAGAATACACCACAATTCATTTATCCATTTTTCTGTTATGGACATTTGGTGATTTTCCAAGTTTTGCTACTGGAAGGTGTGGTGTGATAAAACACTCCTGTGCTGCTTTTTAAGGGGCAAGCTCTCTGGATTTCCATCCTAGACCTCTCCCTCTACACTGTCCCCCAGGGCAGCTCTAGAATATTTGGGAGGTAGATGGGCCCAGATTGCTTAGACAAGAGGGCAGTGTCTCCTCTCACTAAGCAAGAATGAAGCTCGTGGAAATGTTTCAGGTGAACATTTTTTCAAATAGTACTATTTTCATAAGCTAAAATTCAATATCTGCACATTAACCCAACAATAACAGCAACCCGAAGTCCAACATTCTTGCATGAAAGATTAAATTAATGCCAGCTAATGTGCAAGATTCTCATAAGAGAGGGATAAAATTTGTAAAATATAACTCATTTCTCAGTGGATGGGCCAATTATTCTATAAAACCACTGAATGCTTAAGTTCCATTAGTTTGGTCATTAATTTCCACTCCACCATAACGAGTGATGGGGCCTGGACCTCCTTTACGACACTGTGTAGAAGTTCCTATCAAGGCAAAGTAGAAAATGGGCATCCAATTCCTGCTGCAGTGACCAGGCAAGTCAAAGCAATATGCAGCCGCTCCATGCCCGAACACTCACTAATGACACATCAAGTAAGAGTCAAGATTGATTAAAAGATGAAATCGAGCTGCAGCTATTTTAGGGGAAAAGCACAGATTACACTCCTATCAAGTTAGTAAAAAATTTTTTTCTGTATTTTGATGTTGCTTTACTTAATTCAGAAATTATTTTTATTTTGGTATAATCATCCTTAGGAAAACACTGTAAATTTAATCTAATAACATAGTTAGAAATCCATAGTACTATATTTGAATTTTATATTATCCTGAGGAGGTAGGAAAAAATGCACTACCCAAATTCTCATGATTTTTAATTTTTTTTTTCATCCAAAGATATTTTTAAATATGTGACTTTTAGAGATTATTTCTTTGGAGAAATTCCTTATACTTTGTGCCAAATGGTTTTGCAACATTCATCATTTCTCTCTGATGATAAACTATGTGGTATTGCTTCTACTTTTAAAAACAAAGGAAAAAATGTGTTTATAGTTTCACTTTGAGGCTCCTTAGAAAAAATTCTTGTAACACTTAGTGAATAATAAATTTTAAACAAAAAGTTGGCTCAGAACTAGAGACAAATATAAATATCCCACTTGATTCATTGGCCACCAAAGTATTTGAAGAATCAGTTGATATAATTTTTAATGTTTTGATTAATTATGAAGGGCTTTACTCCCAGCTGATATATACAATGGACTGATGTGTTTTGAACCTATCACACATTATCCTACTTGTTATGCCTTCATACTGCTTAGCATGTTTTTTAAAATGTCAACTTTTTCCTAATAAATACAGAAGTAACAATATTTGAAATTTTAGAGTTCTTTTACTTTCCTAAAAGATATGACAGTATAGGTCTTTAAAGTTTTCTGTAGCTATCCTGAGTTTTCTGCTTATATTACTATTGCAGTCATGTACCTGCCCAGGAACCTTATTCAGATATATTCCGATGGGCTGAAAATTAAAAAAAAAAAAAATTTTTTTGCCTTATGTCAGTTGGTCCAGGTCATATCCTCTCTTTGATTAATATAACTCACATTCGTCAGAAGTCTTTTGGTTGCAATTAATAGAAGCCAAACTTGAGCTAAGTTGGGCAAAAGGGGATTTTATTGGAAGGATTGGGATGTCTTACAGCTAAATTGCCTGAAAGAAAATCAGGGGAGCAGCTGTGCCCCAAGGACAGCTGGAAACAGGAGCACAGCTGCAGCTGGGACTTACGCTGTCTGCCTGGGCCTCTCTGCGCATTCCCTTCATTCCCTCTCACTGCAGATCGGATTTCTTCGTGGCGGGGCACACAGCCTGGGGACCTAGGCCAGCCTGCATGGCACTTTTGTGTAGATTAGAAAAGGCGCTGCTGTGGTAGAGGCGGCCTCACAGTTGCAGAGTTTGGTGAGCAGAAGGCACCCTTGTGAAAAGAAAAAGGCACTTCGCTCCCTTAAATGCAGTCCTATGCCAGGGCCCAAGGTTTAGTCAGCAAAAGCAAGTGAGATTTCAACTCAAATTCCATCCTTCACCTACAAAGTACAAACTGAATCTAGTGACTAAGCATGGCTTCTAATTTCTCATCGTTCCTGGGAACTTTTGTAATGATAAACTCATCCTTCTCTCAGATCCACGATCAAAAAGTCTGTGAATAGGCTCTGACTGGCCCAGATAAGGTCACATGTGACCAATCAGATATCCTCATAGGCATCTCAAAGTCAAGATGTCAAACGCAAGCCCATCTTCTCTCCTACTTCCTCCCAGTCCCCAGGGCCCTCCTCTGGCACTGTCCTCAGTTCTCACCACCTCACTATTCAGCCAGCCAAGCTCTAAACCCCAGTCATTCTAGCTGACTTCTTCTCTTCTTTATCACCTACTTCCAATAAACCACTGCATCTCTTTCCTTCTATCACTCCAATCCCTCCCCTATTACTGCCTTTGCTCCAACTCTCTGCCTCCCCCATCCATCTGATGCTGCTGCCAGTGTGAACTCACTACTCCTGGCAGCCACTGGACTAAAATCTGCCATTGCCTCTTGCATGATAAAACCCAGACTCTTTAGCCTGTAACGAGATCCGAATGATTCTGCACAGGGCTTCCTTCTGTTTGTGGGTGCCCTGCACCCGTGGGTCACTCAGAGATCACTTCGCAGGTGCTCAGGAAACCTCGATCAAGTCCATAATAATCATCAGTTCTTGAGTCTGGTGTCTGTTTCCCCATCCTCGCCTCTTTTCTCAGCATTCCATCCACACCCTGCACTCCAGCCTTGCTCCACTTCTTGTGGTTTCTTTGGGCAGGATAAGCTATTCCTGCCTCCCTGTCTCTGGGTGGGATTTAAATGGCTGGAACCCAGTGTTGTCAGGTGTGACCCTGAACAAAGTATTTAACCCCACGAGGCTTCAGGCTCCTCCTCTGAAAAAACAGAGCGACGATCTGCCTCACAAAATTGTAGGGAGGATAAAATGACATAACGCATGCAAAAGCAGTTTGTAAACCATTTAAGTACCATAAAAAGCCTATTTTTAAAGCAACCACCTGCCAAAAAAAAAAAAAAAGAAGAAGAAAGCCTTTTTGATTTCTTAAGTGGAAACCATCCTCCTTTTTTGGGGAGCCCCACCATGCACAGTCTGTACCCCCACACGGTTTCCATCTCACACTCCTTTGTTTCTCTCAGTTCATGTCGCATGTCTACAGCCAAATCACGAACCCCTTGAAGTCCACATCCACTCCTTCTCCGTGGCTCTTTCTCCACCCTCGGTAGGTCTCAAGGGTCTAGAGCAGCGGTTCTCAACCTGTGCGTCGCAAGTGCTTTGGGGGTTGAATGACCCTTTCACAGGGATCGCCTAAGACCATCGGAAAACACATATATAATTACATATTGTTTTTGTGATTAATCACTATGCTTTAATTATGTTCAATTTGTAACAATGAAATTGGGGGTCCCCACAACATGAGGAACTGTATTAAAGGGTCATGGCACTAGGAAGGTTGAGAACCACTGGTCTAGAGTCTTTCAAAGAGAAGCAACTTCTGATCTGAGGAGGTGGAGACTAAAAGCTCCCAGTGGTGAAGTACCAGGGTGTCTTGTGTTTGTGATGTCCCTCAGGATCATGGATCCAACTCCAGAAGACACATTCACCCGGTAGCACCCCACTGCGAGCCGGGCTGACAGCAGCTGGCGCACCCGCTGTGTTTTCTCAGGCACAGCCTGCTTCAGACGTGGCTGGTCAGCCATGGGCTCTGTCCCGCTGAGCCTGGGCAGTGCCAGTGCCTTTTCCAGCACAGCTCCAGGTAGCCACGACTTGCCCATCAATTTTAGCACAAGCGATAAAAAGCCATTTACCGTTTGCTAAGCTCGGAGATGCCCCCCAATAGCTGGCCTACAGTCACTACAGAGCAAGATATTGGCTACAAAGGGGAGAGGTCATCTGAGATCTGGCAAGTGGGTTGGTGGAGGTGGAGGCAAGTGGTCCATCGAACCCTGGGTGCGGCTCAGAGCAGGCTATGGTGGAGGCCAAAGCCTAGCCTATAATAATGCAAAGAGCTTTTGTCCCACATTTTAAGATCAGAGATTCCCAGCACCCTCTGTTGGAGGCGGGAGCGGGAGGTCTTGGCTTCCCATGAGATGCCCCCTCTCCCCCCCCGCCGCCCCCAACTGGCTTAGTGCTCAGCCACTTGTGTCTTTAGGGTTCTCCTTCTCTTCTTAAAAAGGAGCCAGCAGAGTGTCCGCTTGCTTTCCTCGGCAAAGGCTTATGCGACATTAGAAGGGATTATGCTTTGCTGGGGGAAAGTAGCCTTTAATCACCCAGAGAAGGACACAGCCTGAGCCAGGAGGTGCTCTGGCGGCATTTATGCCCATTGCTTCCTAGAGCCTTGGCCATAGACGAGGGCTCTGCGTGATCTGGTCTTCCGTGGTCGCCAGCATGGGCTTCGCGAGGCAGATCCAGCTTCTGCTCTGGAAGAACTGGACCCTGAGGAAAAGGCAAAAGGTAACGGGTGTAGCTTGTGGTCTGAGTGAGGTGTGGGGCCGGTAAACAGGTGGAGAGCGTGGGGTGGGACAGAGGGCGGGCAGGGAGGGTGAACCGTGGATGGGCTGGTTGCCACTCAGCACCGAAGCAGTGGTCACCCGGCTGGCTGCTCTGCGAGCCTCTCTGACAATGTCCTTCACAGAAAGACCTGCTTCCCTGTCCTAAGGTGGACATTTTCCACCCACAGCCCAGCGTGGCTACATTGCAGTCTTCTTTTGCCCTCCCTGCCTATGGACCCATTGCCCACCCATCCCTCCCCCTGTCCTGGTTTTTAACGTGCCAGTCCAGTCCACACACCCCTGAGCATCCCTGCTGTGCAGTGGGAAGGACCTAAGTCCTGGAGAGCAGGCTCAACAGAAAACAACGCTCTCCCAGAGCTTCCCCGCCCAGAAATACTGAGTCATTGATTCTCCGAGGCGCACTGGGTTTCACATTTTCACGTGCCTGAAATTGGGACGCAGCTCACACTCAAGTGACAGTTAAACCGACACATTTGTTTCTTTCGTGGTGTGCAAAGAACAACAGCACATCTTACAATGACGGTGTCTTAGCTCCAGTGAGATGCAACACTACTCACTAACCATCACAGCCGGTCACCCAGCCCTTTCAGCGAGCAGACACCAGCTGCTGGGCCAGGGGCTAGAAGCATAAGTCACAGATTCCACCCGGGACTCACCTCTAGTCCAGCTGGGAAACCCAGAGTATGTTTGAATATATAACTCTAGGGAAGCACGCACCATGCTACAGGCTTGCAGAGTCATGCCAATGCCAAATGACGAAAAATGACTAAAGGAGCTGAAGGAAGAAGAGGGGAGGGTCGAGGAGTGGGCAGAGCTGAGCTTAGAAAGACTGGAGCCAGGCAAGGAAGGAGGGCAGGGAAGGAGGACAATCTGATGTGGGGAGGAAGAGAATGGATTTGTTTCAAGTCCTGATTCAAGATGGGTTCACGCAGGCAGGACAGGGTTTTCCTGGGTGTTGGAAGGAATGTGAGAGAAGGAAGGGGGCCAACTGTGGAACATTAGGAGTGTCTCCGTCAGAGAGACTTTACTATAAAAAGATATTTGCTATGCACACAGCTGGTCACTGAGAGGGTAAGAGAGAACCCCAAGGTGTCATGGAGGCAGCAATGGCAAGTTGCAGCTGAGAGAACAACGGGGAATAAGTGGGAGTAAGACTTGGAAACAGAGCAGAGGTCGGTGGAGCTGAGGCTCAGACCTGTGGGGAAGGGGTGCCGCGAGGCTGCTGCTGGGGCTCTGTGCCTGTTCTCGGGACCAGACCCATGAGGAGGATGCCCTGACTGGCTGGCGGGTTTGGACTGAGGAACAATTGCTTAATAACCAGCACAATAGGGAGCAAGAGACAGTCCAACCATGCGCACGGATGGTCCTTTTCTGTGTGATTTAGGCAGGACTCAGGGAGGCAGAAGGGGAAACCAAGTGAGAGCCTGCTTATCTGTGGGAAACGCCTCTGGCAAAGCCGGTGTGACTTTTCAAATCTGCGTTCAAGTCATTAGTTGCCCCTCCCAGGAGCCAAGTGCTAACAGTACTCAGAGACTCAATCCCTTGCTTCTGAGAGTTTCCCCTCTAGAATGAATACAGACAACGTTCAAACAAGACGCATTGTTAAATTCATTCATCTGTTCCTTGAATTAACAAATACTTAACAGTCGTCAGGCACTGTGCTGGGTGCTGGGTGCTGGGTGCACAATGGCAAACAAGAAAATCACAGTCCACAGTCCCTGCCTGCATGGCAGTCTGTGGAACGCGAAGGAAAAGCCAGTGTGCAACTGTTTTCCCTCCTCCCTCTCTCTTTTCAGTAAGAAATTAAGATCCTCACTTAGTTTTACTCTCAGTGTGCTCTTTGTGGCCATCCGAAAGTATACCCGGGGACTGTGGCTGCTGGCCTGAAATGATTCCATGCCTGTGGCTAGCATGTTGCTGTTACAGAGATTGTTCCTTTCAAAGACAGGATTTGGCTCAGAGCCCTTCGCAGTCTCTGTTCCCTTTCCCTGGTGTGGTAGGTGTCCTCTCGTCAGGGACTCTGTCTTCTCCACTCCTCTGGGAGGAGCACACTGACAGCCCCTCCAAGGTGAGATGGGCCATCCGGGCTGAAGACCTTGGCTGGGGAATCTCCCAGGATGACCTAGTCTAGGCTGACATTCCTTTGATGCCATCCTGGTGGCCTAGAAATTGAGATCTCTTGTCTGATGTGCCTCCAGCCCTCTTCCCCACTGCTGACACATTCCAGGAATTTGCAGATGCCTGGGGAAGGTGGAGGCATCCTCCACAGCCCTCTTTATCTCTGGGGCGGGGGGTGGGGTCTGTGGATCCTTCCCTAAGCTTTGGTTCTTCTGGAAGTTTCTGCCTCCACAGATAGTGACTCTAAGAGAGAGAGAAAAAAATACAACATACTCAGCCCATAACTCAACTCCTAGGTTTTAAGTTTTTAAAACTTCTATGGTTTTGGGTGTTTACTCTTATGAGCAAGAGCAAAAACAGATACCAATTTTCCCCATTCCTCTCCTCCCAATCCCTGAGGGCATGAGATAAAAATCTTCAGATATTCCTTCCTCCCTTTTTTTCTTCCTCTGTTAACATTTACAAAGTATTCCTAAGTGCCTGGCACTGTACTGTCTCCTCAGAGAATCCTCACCTGGAGTCCCCAAAAGACACCCCTGTAACCCCCCATTGGTGAGGTCACTGAGGCTTCTGAGAAGGTTAACGACTGACTGGGGGAGGGGGACCTGGGCCTCCCGGACAGGCAGACGTGGTTGGTCGGTCGTTACCCCACACTGTCCCCAGGTATCAAGCCCTACCTAATAGTCTGGCCATGGAGACCACAAAGATAGGGTGGCCTTCTCATTCTGCCTTCAAACCAAGGCAGTTAGGAAAGTGAAAGGGGCCTATTAACCTACTAACAACCACACCAGGACGACAGATGTAAACTGACACTGGGCCTGGAAAACCCTGCACATCCTATATGGCCAGGTGAGGTAGCACCACCCCTGCTCTCATGGGATCTGGAGCCAGACACCATTACTAAGCAAGGTAACATGAGCAACAGAGGAATAGAATAAAGCCCAGGGTGGGAGTTGAGGATGAGTTCTAGGAGCTCAGAGGAGAAACGGGTGGGAGCAGGTGAGAGAAGACTTCTCAAAGAACTCACCCCTAGGAGGGTATGTTCAATGACAGATCTCTGCACTGCCCGGGACAATGCACAGCCACCCACATTTGCGATGGGCCAGGCCCCGGCAGGAAGGTTTTATAAAGATCCTTAGGTTTGTCTCTTGTCCCTGAGAACTCACAGCCTGAGGGCCCCTTGGTGGCATTCCCCAGTTCCAGCTTTCATGTCAGAATAGGTAGGATATTTGGGGGAGGCCTGATAGGGGCTGATCCTTTCCAGGACCCCAGACCTGGGCACTGGGTACAGCTATGGCCTTTGGTCCCAGGCCAAGCATTAGGCGAGGAGAACCTGTCAGGTACAGGGAAGTCCTGGGTCATATTCATCCGGGCTAACAATCCCATCTGGGCTCTGAGTGCAGAAGGGAGAATCCCCAGCTCATTTCAAGCCTCGGCTACCCACTTTTAGATTGAAAACAGGGTGGGAGGGGGGAAAATCTAACTTGCCAAGATTTAAAACAGCAAGCACAACTCTGTCTTCCCTGGGACCCCTCTTCCCCCAAGTAGGTTGAGTGGTAAAGAGAGGGGGAGGGGAAGCAAAAAATACATTGAACAAGGAAATACCAGTTTAGGGGGAAAATTTCCACCGGCCCCTCCTGAGTTTGGCTGGGCTTAATTAAAGCTACAGACATGTTTAAAGGGAAGGGGTGGGGGTAGGCAGAGCTGCTCTGAAAACATGTTTTTAATTATGCTGTGGAATTTCTCCCTAGGGTATGCCCTGCACAGTAGAGCATCAAGGACAAGGATGCCGCTCTGGGGCCAGGGTGCTGAGCAGGACTCTGGGGGAGGGAGAAGAGGTTGTTGTGAGGACCTGCCAGGCAGGAAAAGAATTGCTGGTGGTCTTTTTGCAGGGAGTGAAGTGTGAAAAGCAGTCCCTCCATCCAAAACAAACGCTCACGGAGTTAGAGCAATAACACCGGCCTCTCAACAAATGTTTTCCAAAGATTACCAACCACTACCTAGGCCAGCGGTGCCCAGCTCCAGCTGCACACTGGAATTACCTGACATTGTTAAAAACAAAACAATAAAACCAAACTGATGTCTCAGGATTGGAGGTGCTGGTGTGATTGATATGGGGCTCAGCCTAAGCTTCCCACATGATTCCAGCACGCAGATGCACCAGAGCTGCAGATCTGGGTCAGCCATGGGGGTCATGTGAGGGGCAGGGATTATAGGCTGAAAACAGCAGCCCTAACACAGAGACTGGGTTAACAGCAACACCTGCAAAACCGCACCTGTCCTAGGGCCAGGCAAGGAATGGAGGAGGAATGGAGAATTCTGGTCTGGGCCCCACTGGTGGGAGGACTTTACACTACAAGACCAGGAACTCCATAAACACACAAATGGGTGAGGGAGTGAGGGAGCGAGGGAGTAAATGAGAGAGTGTGTGACTAACATTGTTTTTTGGTGTGTGTGTGTGTGTGTGTGTGTGTGTGTGTGTGTGTGTGTGTTTGTTAATCCTTACCCGAGGATATTTTTTCCAATTGATTTTTTTAGAGAGAGTGGAAGGGAGGGGGAGAGACAGAGAAACATCGAAGTGAGAAAGATTGGTTGCCTCCCACATGCACCCGAACCGGCGCCAGGGACTGGGCCTGCAACTGAGGCATGTGCCCTTGACTGGAGTCGAACCCAGGACCCTTCAGTTCACAAGCCAGTGTTGTATCCACTGGCCAGGGCATGTGACTGACATTGTGAAGAGGACTGAGATGCATGAGCTTGAGGTTGGGAATTTTATCTGTGGAACAGGTAGGCCAGGCTGGCTGATTCCTCCCTGGTCCCAGCCCCCTAACATATGGAGCAGTGGGCAGTTGGTGTTTAGTTTCTCAGGAGGCCCCATGTCTCCAAACTGGCAAATGGGCTGTTCTGAACCCAGAAAGGGAGGAAACATGAATGTGACTGGAGGCCTAAGAGCTGGTACATAATTTTAATATCTCCTGGCTCTTCAGCCTTTACAACCTGCTGTCACCCACAGTGCCCCCTGTGGTCCTTGTGAGAAGTGAGTCAATAGTAAATGTCTTGTGTGTATTGAATGTTAGTTACCTGGGGCCAGAATTTGCTTTCTGTGTTTCACACGGTGAATTTATTTCATCCTCACAACTGCTCTGGAAGGCGGGTCCTGGCATCACCTACCAGGTTCCAGATGAGACCCTGAGGCACGGAGAAGTTGAACATCTTACCTCATGTCATACAGCTAATAGGGAGCAGAGCCAGGTATAAACCTCAGTTACTGACATACTCTTAACCCTCAGTGTAAAGTGTAGGACAAAATGGTCCCATTCAACGGATGAGAAAGCTGAGACTTGGAAATTAGGCAAGAGCAACAGTGATTCTTAACCCAGCTCTTCCCATTCCCAAGCCAGCATCAATGTCTGACACAGTGGGCTACTCCCAGGTAGACTTGCTCCATGGAAAGAGGCTGGCTTACTTGATAGAAAGCCAAGGTTGCAGGCAGTTGTCTTAAGGAAGAATCTAGTGTGTAGAACCTGAACTGGTTGTCATTTCCTTGGTAAAAATACCAGGAACAACAACTGGTTTAATTGATTGCACCTATTACATCACTATCTTGCCAGACTTGCTCCCCAACCTTACTCAGTGACAAGGAGGACCTGGGATGGAAGGTGTGGAGCCAGTGCAGTTTGTTAAATCTGAAAACCATTGGGGAACTGAGCCTCTGTGTCACCTCCAGCATTCCTGGAGGAGCCTCCCAGACCAGTCTTGACAAAGACTCACTCATTCTGTATTTATTGGGAGCCCATTATGAGCCCAGCCCTGTGTTGGGTGCTAGAATCACAGTAGATGAGGATAGACGTGGTCCCTGAACTCAGGAAGCGTACAGTCAGTGAGGGAGCCACATACATGAAAGAGTAGTGACCGTCACACACGATGAATGACAAGACGACGGGAAGTGTGGGCTGCTGTGGGAACAGTTGTGCTGGTCTGGGAAGAGCAGTGTTAACAATGAGATAGGCTCCCTGGGGAAGAGGCTCAGCCCTTCCTCCTTTGATTTGCATACCCGGAAAGAACTGCCACATTCCAATGCTTTCATGTGCGCCTGGGGTCAGTCCCTTTAACGCTGGATGGGAATTGTTCAATACTGGTGTTTTGCCATCTTGTGGGAGAATGTGTAGGGGGAACCCTGAAAAATGAATGCCTTAAGGAAAATCTATTATTCTTTCTTCTTCCCACAATATCTCTGTGTGTGTTTCCTCTAACACAAGCATGTCAAATTCAAAGGTTAACACAGGCCAAATAAACAAGGTTTAAGTTTGTGTGGGCCACAAAAAATAAAACCAAAAGCTTCAATTTTCATAGAAATGTAGGTTTATTTCGATAGAGACATGTTGAATACAAAGGGCTGAAATAAATGAGTAATCGTTAACATAAAATAACAGAACATTTTAATAAAAATTAATATTTTTTCTTGACCATTAACTTATCAGACACTGAATAACTGCACAAATTAATAAGCGTAACACAAGTAAACCTATTTTTCTTGTTCTCCGAAAGCGAAATATTTCCTGTTGCGCACACCAAACAAGTCAGTCCAAGACTAATGACATAGCAATCGGCTGCTAAAATATGCGCTGCTAGTATTAGTGGAGAGAAAACATGGGCCTGCGTGTAAGGCGAGTAAGAGAAATGAATGCAACACGATTATAGTAATCAGTCATTAGTGAACATTGTAGTTCATTATTGATAATTATGTGTAACAGGATATTGTAAAGATTAAGTTAAGAAATTTTTATTAAAACGTTTCTTACATACTGTTATATTGGCTGGGCCGCAAAAATATTCGGCCCGCGGGCTGCGAGTTTGACATGCTTGCTCTAACACATCCTCCCTAGACATATTTTCAGTAAAACATTTTGTAATAAGTTACAACTGTAGAATAACCCAGTGCTTTATACAGTTTTTGCTTCTTTTTCTTCGATGCATTTTCCTTATCAGTTTATGTTATGATTTCGACAGACCTTACTAGCAGGAAAGGAACAGACACTCATTAGCACCCCATATGGTATCCACCGTTTTGTTGAGAGTTTAAGCACATTTCTTTGGAAAGAACAACAAAGGGTTAAAAATCATGTGAATAGCCCCTACCTCATCTATATATATTTAAGGCTCTATTCTTAGCCTCCTGCTTAAGTTCTTTAAATCTTATGCATTTCCTTCCTAAGGTCTCTGGAATGGGGATGAAGTGGAAGAACTATTACACCAGTTCACATACCCCTTATCTGCTATCCCCCCAAAATCCCACACCTCCAACCTCCACCCTTATATGCAATGCCTCAGAGTGTGGGCTGCAACAACCAACTGGTTCTTTTTCCTTTGGAATCCAGAGTCCTCAAACTCTAAATTGAACATAAATTTAAATCCCAATTTTCAACCAAATGTTGGTGTCAGCAATGTCTTCCTTCCAGCATTGCAAACACCCACAGCAGTATGCCCTGCTTTGTCTCTTTAAGCAACAAGGACTTGGTGAAGGAAAAATGTTGGTAAAACCCAGGTTTCTGTTGACTTTGCTACGGATCACAGTGTTTCACAGAATCGTTTGCACATGCATTCATCCATCAGTGACCACAGATACAAAGTCTAGTGTGTGTTAGAAGGCAGGGCCGTGGGAGGAGCAGACCTTGACCCAAAAGACGGGAGGCTGGGTTTTGGTCCTGATGCTATCACTACTGATGTGACACTGCACTGGTAACCCACCCTCCCTGGGCCTCTGTTTTCTTATTGGCAGGAGAGCTTAAACTGAGATCTTTCCTACCTGCTGCATCAGAGTTACATGCGAGATCTAGTAGGGCCTTACAGAATCAGAATCTGCATTCATGGGCACAGCAGCATCTGGAAAGCACTGAAGCACATACCTTGATGATCCTTGATGAGAGTCCTGAGCTAATGCAGTTTTCTAAAACAGAGGCAACACGGAGCCCAGATGGTCTAATATATCATAGTAGAGGTAGTATGGGAGAGGAGATCAAAAAAGGAAGTCCTTTTGGAAATATCCTACAACCAAAGTCCTATTGCATAGACAGGTGCTGAGATGAAGTGCATGTGCTCTGGGTATGTTTCCTATAATCTCCTAGCATCACTGCTCTTCCTCTTTTTGTTTTGTTTATCCAGATTCGCTTTGCGGTGGAACTCATGTGGCCTTTGTCTTTATTTCTGGTCTTGATCTGGTTAAGGAACGTCAACCCACTCTACAGCAAACATGAATGTAAGCATAACAGGGTAGCCTTGGTACACCCGGAGGTCCCATCCTTTTGTTTAGAAAGGTCTTGGGGGCTGGGAGGGCCAGATCATAGCTGCTTATTACCTTCTCACGCCTACAACACGGAAAACAGAGATTCAACAGCGTTACCGAAGTAATGCTTTATTCTTACACATTCTATACAAATACTTGTATGTGGTTATTGATGAATGGTTGTTATTTTTTGTTTTTTCTATACCTAAACCCTTACTAGTATTTGAAGGGAGCAGAGCATAGATGAGATCTCTTAAATATTTTGGAGACCAATTTAGGGATATGTTATATATTGTGCTAGAGAAAAATAAGGAAAAGGGATGCTGGAACTATCATGCTTAATCACATGTTACTTATTGGGCCCCAGGGTGTCCTGGGATCTAGGGTGAGCCTGTGAGTGCCTCTGGGAAAACCTTCATCTGGTTTCTGGGCAGGTAACGTGAGACCTCAGAAGTTATGCAAAGCTGCTCCATCTCCTACCTCCTATTATTGCTCTTCACCCTCTTGTTCATGAGTTCTAAGCCCTATAAGCTTCCTGGCCATGAAACTCTTGCTTTTCCATCCCTCTCCTTCTCTGTCCCCCTCCCTTGCTCAAGGAGCCTGTAATCTGCAACTTTCTTGCCTGCTTGAAGGCAGGTGCTCATAAGAAGGAACTGGTGAGTCCGGGCCAGGTGGCTCAGTTGGTTGGAGTGTTGTTTCATACACCAAAAGGTCATGGGTTTGATTCTGGGTAAGGCATATACCTAGGTTTCCGGTTCTATCCCTTCAACTGATTGATGTTTCTCTCTTTAAAATAATAATAATAATAATAATAAAAACATATCCTTGAGTGATAATTTTTTTTAAAGAAAAGAAGGAACTGGTGAACCTCTTCTCCTCAAGTCTCTTTGTGGAGGCCTCTTGAGCCAAAATCCCTTCGCCCTTTCCACCATGAAAGTATGTGCTCCCCTCTGGTCCCCCTCTGCACTTCCTTCTGTGCCTCCATTAGAGCATTTGCCTGGCCCCCCAAGTACACTGGCGCTCAAGGGAAGAGACCCTATCCCAGGTACCCAGCGCAGGGCCTGGCATATTGGATGCTCCTGCTTCTTACATGTTGATGAATGACAGGAAGCACCAGGCTCCTTCCTCAGAGGCCCAGCTCCTAGGGCCTTCATCCCACTTGATTCAGAAGACTAACTTCTTGTCTCCATTTCCTCTCTTAAAGGCCATTTTCCCAATAAGGCAATGCCCTCAGCAGGAATTCTGCCATGGCTTCAGGGAATTTTCTGCAATGTGAACAATCCTTGTTTTAAAAGTCCCACCCCGGGAGAATCTCCTGGAATTGTGTCCAACTATAACAACTCCATGTAAGTGTTGAGATTCCCACCTAATGGGGAGAAGGTTGTACACCTTCCTGTCATACACCGGAGCATGTGTGTACACACAGAGCGTGTAATGCTGAATGAGTGTTTTTGTGGCTTGCTGAACACCTAAGCTCATGGGAGCAGGGTGTGTTTCCTCTCTGGAACATTCTATTAGCTGTCAGGATACTTGGGGAGAAAGCTTCAGACTAGGACCACATGACATGATTTCTTGGTTCTTATATATATTTCTAAGATGTGACCTGAAGTCTGATGGCAGCACCCTGCTAGGCTGTGTCCACTGCCCCAGGCCATCCATTTGCTTGGGTGGAAAAAACTCAGTCTCCCTTCTGTTGCCTTACATCACTCTACCCTGGTCAACCCTGACAGATCTCTGACTCTTTGAAAGCCTTCTTAGAGCCCTGGCTGGTGTGGCTCAGTTGATTGAGCATCCTCCCATGCACTAAAAGTTGTTGGAGACCTAGTCAGTTTTGCTCAGTGGATAGAGCATCGGCCTGCAGACCAAAGGGGCCCAGGTTTGATTCTGATCAAGGGCACGTTCCTTGGTTGCAGGCTCTTCCCTGTCCGGGCCCTGGTCAGGGCTCGTGCAGGAGGCAAACAATCAATGTGTTTCTCTCACATCGATGTTTCTCTCTGTCTTTCCCTCTCTCTTCCACTCTCCCTAAAAATCAATGGAAAAATATCCTCAGGTGAGGATTAACAACAACAAAAACAAAAGGTTGCTGGATTGATTCCCAGTCAGGGTACATACCTGGGTTGTGGGTTCGATCCTGGGTCAGGGCACATACAGGAGGCAACCAATCAATATTTCTCTTTCACATTGATGTCTCCCCCCCCCCTTCCCTCTCTCTTCCACTCTCCCTAAAAATCAATGGAAAAATATCCTCAGGTGAGGATTAACAACAACAAAAACAAAAGGTTGCTGGATTGATTCCCAGTCAGGGTACATACCTGGGTTGTGGGTTCAATCCTGGGTCAGGGCACATACAGGAGGCAACCAATCAATATTTCTCTTTCACATTGATGTCTCTCCCCCCCCTCCCTTTCTCTCTCTAAAATTAATAAAAAAATATTTTTTAAAAGGAAAACAGGAGGCAGCTGATCAATGTTTCTCTCTCATTGATGTTTCTGACTCTCTATCTTTCTCCCTTCCTCTCTGTAAAAAATCAATAAAATATATTTTAAAAAAAAAGGAAAACAAACAAAAAAGCCTTCTTGGACAGTGCCTGCTTGGGCAGCACATATAATAAAAGCAGAACGATACAGAGGAGATTAGCATGGCCTCTGCACAAGGACGGCACACGAATTTGTGAATTTTTTTTTTAAAAAGCCTTCTTGGACATCAAAGGCTAAGGCAAAGGTCAGGAAATATTTTGAGGGAGGATAAAGTAAGGTTTACAAGCAGGAAAGGGCACATTCCAAATCCTCTGTTGCCGACGCCATCAGTTCTGTTGGGCCGCGATACCTGAGGATCTGACTGGAGGTGGTAGTTCTTTACCTGTGGGGCTGAAGAACATTCCAAGAAACTGATGAACACTAATGGCCCGCCCCTCATCCAAGAAAAATGAACACATGCGCACGCGCACGCGCACACACACACACACACACACACACACACACACGCACGCACACACAACATTACACTGATATCAGGGGACTTGTGGTTCCCAGGTAATGACTTCTGGTCTGGGGTTGAATTTCAAGACCAATCCCAGAGGAAGAGAGTTCCCTTTGGAGTTCCCTGTCGGAGGTGGGAGGGCATGATGTGAGCATGGCCTACAGACAGAGGCTCAGGGATGAGGACAGGACCGTCCTCCACCCAGTGGGCTGCACTTGGGCTGCAGCTTGTGAAGCTTATAACCGAGAGTCACCAACAAGGGCTTGTTGTAGAGCGGGCTTCAACCACTTGTATGAACACCAAGTCAAATGGAAACTGAGGTAACTGGTTACTCCAGTCTTTCCACTGGATATAATTCCTCCAGGACAAAACTACATTTCAACTAAAAAAGAAAAAAAAAAACATTTAGTAAGTCAGCCTAATGCTTAGAGGTAGCCTTCCCCACTGGGAACCAACTGTGGCTGCCTTTGCCCTACAGTGACAGAGTTGAGTAATATGACAGAATTATGGCCCAGGAGTCTACAATATATAACTGCTCGCCGACCCCTGGATTATGGAAAGGTAGGAGAGGGACACCTGTCTTTCCAGGACAGTCAGGAGGTGATATTTAGCTGGGCTCCCATGGCTGCAAACACTTTTACAATCTATACTTTCAGCTTGAGTCTTTTTGGGGTGCCTGAGAAGAAATGCCTACCCATGTAGGGAGATCCCAGGGGTTGCACCCTGGGATCCGGGGAGCCTTGGAGACATCTCAGTGAGGCTCGATGGAGCTTTGGTGGGACTAGTACCGACAGTGTCTATAGATTGAAGGGTGAGAGTTGGGGAACGGGGGGTTCAGACTCTAGTTTGTACTCAACATTTGAACCAGGAAATCTGGGTTTCACATTTCACACATTCATTATAGGTGAAATATTGGCTTATTCAGGGGTCTTTTGAGTAGAAGGCTGGGCCCACAAGGTCCAGCCTCTTCGCCTCTCTGGGCATCCACCTCATTGCCTCTTTGTGGACCAGTGCCTCCCAGGCTGGTGCTGGTTGTTCAGTTCACAGCACCTTGGTCTGGGCAATCAGAAAAGCATCCTTGAATATCATTTAAATTCCTGGAAACAAATCCGGTTGTCCTGGCTTCATTCTCCTCGCCCAATCAGCGTTGGAGAGGTGTGTGTGTGTGTGTGTGTGTGTGTGTGTGTGTGTGTGTGTGCGCGTGCACGTGCAGGGAGGAACTTGTGGATTAAGTACGGCTGTCAGAATCTCCCCCCACTAATTGTGTGTGTGTGTGTGTGCGTGCACGTGCAGGGAGGAACTTGTGGATTAAGCACGGCTGTCAGAATCTCCCCCCACTAACGGCTGGAAGGGCAGGTCTCAGTAAAGCAGGGGGTAGCTGGGAAGAACCTCCAGTAACATCTACTAACATCCTGTTTAAAGCTTCTCTAGACAGAAGACACCTAGAGAACGGGGATGAGAGGTGACCTATCCCTGCCAAAGTGGGAAGACTGAACAAATTGCTCAATGCCCCTGTCTGCTATCTGACATGTACAAGGAAATAAAATGTTATTTTCTTTTTACCTTGGCACTATTGCAAAGATACATAATGTAGTAGCTAGGTCAAGCAGATACTATCTGTAAAAATCGCACAAGGTGGTATTATTATTATGACGCCTATGCCTTTATTGATGAGGCATTGTCTCTCTTCCAGCTTGGCAAGGGTGTATCGTGATTTTCAAGAACTCCTCATGGATGCACCAGAGAGCCAGCACCTTGGCCAGGTTTGGACAGAACTCCGCACCTTATCCCAACTCATGGACACCCTCCGGACTCACCCTGAGAGAATTGCAGGTAAGGTGGGCTTCAGTGTTCTCAGCCATCTCTTGCCTCTCACCTCCCTCATACATCAGAGAGACTCAAGATGCAGGAAAGATTTGGTGAGAAATGATACTAGAAGAGGCAGGAGGAAATGGGATCTGGAGGTGGTGAGGACTCCTCTTCCCACCAGCCTAGAAGGTAGAAAGTTGGGAAGGAGGGAAAGCAAGGTCTTACTCGAGGTAAGTCCAGAGACAGAAAGGAGCATGCCAGGCGAGCATGTGCTCTGGGGAGCACGAGGCTAGGGTAAGTGCTAGAAGCAGGGGATGAGGGGTTTTCAGAGTAAGGTAAAGGTACAGGACAATTTCCATAGAGTTGTAGAGAGCAAGCTAACCAGGAACGCGTGTGAGCAATGCCAAGTAGCGTTAAGGACTCTGGTCGGTCAGAGAGCATGTGTTTATCATGACATAGATATGTACAATCATTTGACTTCTTCCAGTGATATTCAGCACCCCAGGCCCTGAGGCAGAGAAGGTGCAGAGTGTGGGGATACAGAGCCAGGGGCTTGTAGGGGAGCCATAGGAGGTCCAGGAGGCAAGGAGGTTGATGGTGGTGATTGAACTACACATGTGGGCTCCAGGATGCATAAGGCTGGACAAGAGGACGGAAGTGGCGAAACAGGCCAGCGGGGGAAAGGGTGGGCAAGGAGCTAGAGGTCTCAGGGGGTTTCCTGGCCCTGTTTAAGGGTCGAGAAAGTGAGTAGGGTTAATGGTTGTGGTTAAAAAATGAAGCACATGAATTTAGGATTTCAAAGGCAGGTGGCACAGGTGAGAACAAGCCCCTGGGGTACGGCCATGGTGGTTGAAGTGGAGCAGAGGTGAGGGCTTAGTTGGTGAAGAGTTGAACAAAATGTGAGGCCAGGCTGGTGGGTCACATGCTCACTGAGGCTGCGTGGGGAGGAGAGCCTCTTGGAGTCAGGAACAGTGAGGAGAGAGGGTGGAGGAGCCCCTTGGCCTGCGACTCTCCGCCCAGGGAAAAGCAGCTCAACCCCAGTAGCCACTCTGACAGCTCTTCTTCTTAAAGCACAAGTGGGTGTTGTTAGTTGTCGTGTCTTCAGGAGGCTCCTCTGCAGATGGCCGGAGGGACTGGGCATGGCGACAGCCTGGGCTCCAGCTGAACCATCCGAGGGAGGAGTGACCGAGTGGTGGGGAAGGAGCGAGGCCTGCCAGGACCCCCGGGGTTACCACCGTCCAGCTGAGAATAAAAGGCTGCAGATGTGGGGAAGGTTGATCAGGGGGTGGGGCTTGGAAGCAGTTTGGATCTGGGTGATGTCTGCTCCTAGGATGGGGGGGCGGGGGGGCGATGACTCTCAGGATGACCTTAGAGGTTGACAGGGATGAGGAAGGGGTCTGCCAAGGGGACTGGCGGGCTGGGTGAACAGCCCCTACTCAGGATCCCAAGCAAGAAAGGTGACGAATAGTGCAGATCAGCCCTGGAGCCTTGCTGTGCAGCTCAGTCAACATTCAGCGGACGTTTGGGGAGCACCACTGAGCCAGGCGCTGTGCTAGTCCCTGGGGAAGATGTGTCACACCGGTGCGGCCCCCTTCCAGGGCAGAAGTGGAAGGACTGAATGAACAACGGCTCCCTCCCTCGTGTAGAGGGGCGGGCAGGTGGCGCTTCAAGAGCTCAGGGGAGTCAGGAGGGGTGAGTTCTCTAAAGAGACTGATGTCCTCCCATCGGCCACCTTCTCCCTTCACTCCCCATTGGGGCAATAAAGGACAGGGGTCTGTGCAGATGGGACTACTTCATTGCATTCTAATGGCTTCAAAAGGAGTGAAGTGTATACTTTATGTAGTAAAACCGAGTTACAAACACTCCGTCTTTTGCTGCTTTGGTTAGGATTTACTGAGCTGGAGCTCGGAGGACTGAGCATTTAGTCCTATGAGCACAGTCAGCACTTTAATAGTAAGAGGAAAGGGTGGGGACACCAAGCAGAAGGCGTTTTACTTCTAAGGTTAAACAGCACAAGAGAAAGTGGCTGTCCCGCCACCCTGAGTGCCTGCCTGCCTTGTTCGTCAGCAGACATTTCATTCTGGAGTTTGGTCCTCGCATGGAGTCTGGCTGGAAGGAAGTGTAAAGGAAGTCATTTCTAACCTCAACTTCTCTGTGGCTTTACAGCATGTGCATAAGAACCCAAATCACTAGTTCCTAACCCCAAAGCAGGACGAGTTTTGCCTTGGCACAGGGTTCCTTCTGCAGGCCTCGGGCTTCCGGGGAAAATCCCTGACTGCCCGCGGCTTCTGAGGTCTGGGGAGACCAGGTCAGGGAAGGCCAGCCAAGGCTCCCCAGAGAGAACAGAGACGCTGCAGAACACTGACCTTAGTGGCCATGAGAGGGGACAGGGGACCACCCCCAGGCAGCGTCTGGGACACTCTCTGAAGGAATTCCAGGCTGGGGACTGAGGTTCGCCGTCACACTGCAGACCATTTCAGATCTGTCCCAGGCACCTGGGCATCGCTCCGGGTGAACACTGACTCTACAGCCCAAAGCCCTGCAGAGGTTAAGCCTTTGAAAGCCCGCGGGTGTGTGCTTTTGCCAGGCAGTTCCCAGGCACCTGGGAAAGTATGCTGATGGTGACCAGGCGGGGTTTCCCTTCCAGCAAACCTGTGGTACAGCATTCTCACCAGGGGAGGATTGATGGTTCAAGACAGCTTGAAGCCCCCTCCCCGCCACCCCCAAGGAAGCTCTGTGGCCTCTCAATCATCGTTAAACACCTTCTTCCCAGGAGCCTCAAGCGTTCTCCCACTTCAGCTCCCCTCAGCTCCCAGGGCCTCCGCGGCCCCTCCCCTCCCCCTTCTAATCTTCCAGGGGGAAGAAAACAAGAAGAACCACATTTTAAGCTAAATTTATTTTTCTTTCCTCAGGCCCCCCAGCTCACATTTCTCCCTCGAGAGTCTAGCGAAACCTCTGTCTGGTATCAGCCACCTCTTACGTTCTGGGCCCCACACTTTCCCCACAGGGGGCCCCCACCCCTCCCCAGGTGTGTGAACCCAGAATGCTCCTGCCCCTTCTCTCTGGGGCCAGTCTCCTGGGTGGGGTCCTGGGAGACACCAGGGCAAATCTCTCCCATCTCCCTCTCCCCAGCAGGTATTTGTATGTAAGGTCAGGTGAGTGAGTTAAAGAATAACAAAGAGATAAACAGTCCAATGGGGTCGTGACTTTGGGGTCAAGACAACAGTATTTATTGGGTGCTCATGCCATTCCATTTACGAGGCTCTGAGTCCATGTTGGGCTCTAGTGCTGGGTGTCCCAGAGGTGACTCCAGGGCTTATGTCTGTGTGCCCAGCATTGCTATGTCGAATGAGGGGTATTAATGAAAGTGGAGTCCGTAGCTCCCCACTTTCAGGAGGTGTGTGTGTGTATATAACACTGGGCATAAAGAAGTGACTGGGAAAAGAACAACTGAGCTGTTCCCCAGGGGAAGGAAGAGGGAGCAGGAGCTGAGTTTGGAAGATGAGACAGGACTTATCCAAAAAGAGGGAAGGCAAGAATCTAATAGGACAGCCTCTCTCAGAGCCCTCCTCCTTCCTCAGCCTCCCTCCTCCCTGTGCCAGGTTCCCCTAAGGCAGCGGGCAGTGATACCGAGCTACCCAGCAGCACAGCTCTAAAGGGCACCCACCCTGGAGAGAGGTGAGTGTGGGTGGGACCTCAGGACGGGTGGCCCTGCCCCAGCTGCAGGGCCAGGCCTGTGGCTGACCCATCCCCTTTCAAGGAGAAATGAGCAGCAATGTCAGGACCAGGCACTGTGCAGGCAGCGTCACCTCCGGAAAACGGAAGGGAGGAAGGGATGGCTGTCACTGCCCAGGCCTTGAGGCCTCTTGGTGAGGGAAGAATTTAGGGAGGGAGGAGATGGGCTCTGGAAGGAGCTTTGATGATTAAATCTCGTTAAAGAAGAACTAAGCGATAAGCAGCCAGGCAGGCTCCAGAGAAGTTGAAATGTAGAGATAGGCATTTTTCATGCAACCCAAATGCTTTTCCTTAATGTTGAAATGATTTCATAAATATCTGGTCCCGTAACCTTCTCCTCTGGCCAGCGCCTCATGGACTGTGACAGTGGCCAGCTTGAGGCTGGGTGTTGGCCCTGGAAGCAGGCAGAGGCGGTGGGCACCCTGGGTGTGACTCCCCGGGAGGGGGAAGAATAATATGGATGCAATCAGAATAGCATTAACTGAGTGCCCTCTGTTTTCAGGCCTGAGAGCCAAGCACTTTTTGCATTCCTTGTCTCTCGTCAATCCTGAGAGGTAGATGTGGAAAGTACAGACACACAGTGGTTTTCAGTCACTTGCCCCAAGGTTACCTAAACTGCTAGGAGTCCTTTATGCCTCCCATAAAGAAATTTCTGCTTCTAGCAGGTTTTGAGTGGAGCTAGAAAGAATGTGACTGGGAAGACGAGGGTATGAAATTGCAAGCCCAGACAACAAGCCATCCTCTCTTTTCCACTTGAGACTTTTCTTGACCAAAACAGCCCCATCTTTCTTAGTCCATGTCAATACCCTGAGCTTAGAGCCTTAACTGAGACTGAGCCTTAACAAGACACCGAGAAGGACCCTCTACCCCATGACAGCTGCAGTGTGCACAGAGCATGGGTACCCTCCAGTCCTAGACTAGCAATTCTCACCCTTAGACGACCGGCATTTTGGACCAGACAGTTCTTTTTTTTTGGGGGGGGGGGGGGGGGGGGAGTGGGTTTGTCCTGTGCATTGCGGGATGTTTAGCAGCATCTCTGTTCTCTATCTACTAGCACTTCCCCAGTTATGACAACCAAACATGTCTCCAGATGGTCCCAAATATTCCCAGGGGGACAAAATTCCTTGCTCCAGCTCCTTACTGATCCAGTTGAGATCCGCTGTCCTAGACCAGTGGTCGGCAAACCGTGGCTCGCGAGCCACATGCGGCTCTTTGGCCCCTTGAGTGTGGCTCTTCCACAAAATACCAAGTGCGGGTGCGCACGTATAGTGCGATTGAAACTTCGTGGTCCATGCACAGAAGTCGGTTTTCGGCCTGGGCGAGTCTATTTTGAAGAAGTGGCGTTAGAAGAAGTGGGGGGTGGACATATAGAGAGGATGAACGAAAGGAGATAGACGAAACAAGTATACAAGATGAGTGTGGATGGGAGAGTTGGAAAGGGTCGACCTCAGCGAACGTACCTCAATCAGATTGAGGACGTTTTTAGCAAAGGCCAGCTTAGGAGTACCCTAATTAAGTTAATAACAATGTACCTACCTATATAGTTTAAGTTTAAAAAATTTGGCTCTCAAATGAAATTTCAATCGTTGTACTGTTGATATTTGGCTCTGTTGACTAATGAGTTTGCCGACCACTGTCCTAGACCAACCCCACACCGGATCCTGAGCTAGCTTTGTCCAGCCTTCGTGCCTTCTCACTAAATTTTGCCCAGCTGCTCCAGCAGTAAACTCTGTGACTGTGTTGGATGCGAGCTCACTGGCAGGAGCCCTGACCTCCAGGCACTCCCGGGGACCCAAGAACAGAGTTAAAAATGTTTCCAATAAATTCTAGATGTTTTCTCTTTTCTGACCCACCTGCCCGTCAGCACCCTGATCTTTCTCTCACTCATATACAGGAAGAGGAATACGCATTCGGGATATCCTGAGAGACGAAGAAACGCTGACACTCTTTCTCATGAGAAACATTGGCCTGTCTGACTCAGTCGTCCACCTTCTGGTCAACTCTCAGGTCCGGCCCGAGCAGGTTGGTTCTTGTCCTCGGCCAGTGGTTCCTGGAAGGGAGGGGTGAGCACGAGTCTGAGAAAGTCAAGGAACACCTTGGCTTTTTTATTTCCTTCTTGATTTCACATTCAGAATCCATCATTCATGCCCCAGGTTCAGAAAAAATACCTGGGAGTTACTCAGCCGATGCTCCTTCCCCTCATGGGATTCAGAGACGGGACAAATCCTGGCAACACATCTCAGAGGTTTGTGATCACATGCTCAACCTCCTTTTCTAGTTGAGGAAACAGAGGTTTATTCCCGTATTCATTAAACATCTAGAGTGCCATGGGAACAATATGGGCAAACCCCTAACTCCGGGAGCTTCCTGTGGGGGCTACAGGTGATGGTGAAGTCAGCAGGTGAGATGGGTGCTGTGGGACAATCCAGGGTCAAGAGTTAGGGCAGGACTAGGGGGCTGGGGATGGGGCAGTGCTAAATGAGGTGGTCAGGGAGGGCCAGGAGTATTTGAGCAAACCTGACTGAATAGAAGGTGGCCATGGAAAGAACTGTGAGGAGAGTCCCAGGCCCAGAAGCTGGCAGTGCAGACACTGGGCTGTGCGGGGTGACTCCCAGGTCACTGAGCCTGGTAAGGCAGCATGCAGAGCGGACCTGTTTCCCAGCACCATTTCTTCTTGGCGCCAGGCAAGCTCCTTCCTCTCCCCACCTTGCGTAACCTGACCTAATCCCGCCACCCTGCTCCCCCCAAATCTATTTCCTCAGGCTCCGGGCTCTCCTATATTTGTTCAGAGCATTCCACCACTAACACGTAACTTTCACATCAGTTAGCTGTGAGCTCTTCACCTGAATCCTGAGATTGGGGAAATGAGGCGGCTGGCCACTGAGGGATTTGCATGAGGCTGTAGAGCTAGAAATTGCAGCGGCAACCAGGTTTTCTCATTCCTAACCCAGTCTTCCTCACTCCAGCTCAGCGGTGTTCAGAGTCCCAGACCAGCGGCATCCCCAAGGCCTGGGAGCTGATTAGCAATGCAAATTCTCAGGCCCTACCCCAACCAACCTGCACGCTGGGCTTTAATTAGCCCTCCAGGCAGTTCAGCAGGCTCAGGGGTGAGACCACTGCTTCAGTTTGGGGCCTTATGGCTCCTGGCCCAGCATCTTGGGTGTTGCTCCTGGCAAGGCCCTGGGAGCCAGGCCTGGCTGTGCTGCTCCGCTATCCTTCCCCCTCCCTCCCCCTCCCACCCGAGGGCGTGGGGGCGGCAGCAGGGATTGGTCATTTTCCCCTCTGCTTCTCTTCAGCTCATAAAACTCCAGTCCTGGAAATGCCTGTGATGACTTCCAGTTGGTAATAAAAGGGAGTGGAGATAAGGGCAGGAATTTAGGGGAAATTTCTTTCCAGTTTCTCACTGTGACGTTTAGATCCCTAGTTGCTGGGCTGTTGGCATCGGGGCTGAGGCCTCTCCTTTGGGGAGAAGGGTTTTGGTCACCAGGCTGTGACCTTATTTAGTGTGGCTGGCTCTGATTAGCTGATGCTTCCCTAACCAGCAAACCCCAGAGCTTAAGAGGGAGCCCAGAGCCCCCACACTTGCAGAGGCCACTCGTGGCGACGCAGCTCCCTCTGCGCCCCGTGCCCACCCTGTTTCCCAGCCTGGTTGCCGTGGGCGCCTGCTCCTCATCTCTGTCTCAGTCTAGGTCTCTGTCCAGCTCTGTGCTCCTTAGTAGCACCGCCCACTAGACCCTCCCTCCACGATGGCAGCGTCCTTTCTCTGGGCCGTCGTGCGGTAGCCACAGGCCACAAGTGGCAGGTGGGCACTCGAAATAGAGCTAGTGCAGCCGAGGAACTGAATTTTAAATATCATTTAGTTTTAACACTTTTAAATTTAAATAGCCACATGTGGTCTGCTGCTCTCTAATTGATCATCCTCATCAAACATGGGATTTTATTCTTTACCTCAGGCCTGGCTGCCCCTCCTGTCCTTTCTGCCTGGTGCCTGAGCACCGCTCAGAAGGGAATCACATCACCCCCTCTCTCCACTAGGGAGTTATTAGACCAGGAGACGGGTACAGTTCTCTGGTCTGGCCCTCGGCCCACCCCCAGCCCTGTAATCTCCTAGACTTGCTTCCAGGCCCAGCGCAAATGTTTCCTCTTCAGTGAAATTGTTCATAAATCCTCCTCTCTTTGCGCAGCCTCCTCCCTCTTCCCCACCCGATAAAGAGCTAACGGGTAATGGTTAAGCACAAGCTGTAGGTTCAAATCTCAACAAGGCCACACAGTTAACTGTGTGACCTCCAGCAAGTTAGCTAATGACTCTGTGCCTCTGTCTCCTCATTAAAATGGAGATAATTTACATATCTCGTGTAAAATGGAGATAATAAAAGTGCCCTCCACATGTGGTTGTTGCTGGAGCTAAAAGAAGGAATGTATGTAAAGCACTTAGCACAGTGCCTGGAGCACAGTAGCCACTCGGTAAGTACTGGCTATTTTCACTAACTAGTCTCAACGCTCCCTCTTCTGTGAGCTCCTGGGAAGCAGAAAACTCACCTTGTCTTCTCTGCATCACCAGGAGCTAGTCTAGTCCCTGCAGGATGGGAACACAGTGAGCGAGCACCGAATGAATGAGGGACGGAGTGAGAGGAGCAGGAACTTTAGGGGTGTCCCGATTTCCCATCAGCCTGCTGTGCAACCTTCTCACGTCCCCTAACCCCTTCTCCATCGCTTTTCTCCCCTGGAATATTAGATGTTTGGACAACATGAGCTCATTGGTTCCCTCCACCTCAAAATGTTTTATACCCTGGGATTAGGATTGGGGGAATTTGCTGGGTGGTAAGAAGTCAAATGTAGGCGACAGGAAGGCTCTGCTGGAATACGTACCCAGTGACAGTCCCCTGAGGTCAACAGAGTCCACACCAACCAGCATTGTCCGAGACCAGTGCCTCATTTAGGGATCAGGCTTCCATCTGTGGTCTGGACAGTCTCCACGCAGGGGGCAGCAGAGCCTGGCTGCTCTGCTCTCCAGCCCAGAGGACTGTGTAACTCACTGGAAGCCAGGGGAAGACTGCGGAGACCAGGAAAGCTCATGAACCTGTTCACGGTGCTCAGGATCTTGTCCCCTGCTGGGAGCCCAGGACTCCTGAGGCCAGTTTCTGTGCTGGCTGGCCCGGTCCCGGCCAGGGCGGAGGCCTCCTTAGCCGCTGGAGGCCATCTTGGGGATTGTGCTTCAATAGTCACGTCCAGGAGCTCCACAGGAGCTGGGGCATGTGTCCTAGGTAGGGGGTAGGGTCGTCAGATAAAATACAAGCTTTCTAGAGTCGTTTGAAGGTCAGATAAGCCACAAATAATGTTAGCAAAAGTATGTGTCATTTGGACTCCGTTTAGGACATATTGTACTAAAAGTTGTTCATTGTTGATCTGAAATTCAAATCTAATTGGGCATCCAGTATTTTTATTGATTAAATCTGGTGAGAAAAGAGAGAGAAGATTGGTCATTTGCCATCTTTCCAAATGCATTCTAGCCACTCCCCATCTGAGCTTCAGGGAGTAAGTCCTGATGGTACCTAAGCATTGGTGGACTAAGAAGGGATCGCTCAAATTTTAAATGGCTCGCTGGTAAAGTGAGGCTTGGGAGTGTATTAGTTTCCTGTTGCTGCTCTAACAAATCACCATAAATGCAATGGCTTAAAACAATACCAATGTATTATCTTATGGTTCTAGAAGTCTGACAGTCAAGGTGTCGGCAGGGCTGTCCTCCTTTCCAGGGGGGAGGGGAGTCTAGAAGGAGATCCATTTTCCAGTTTCCAGAGGCTGCCCCTGTCCACACCCCTGGGCTGGTGGCCTCCTTCTGTCTCCAAGGCCAGTAGTGACCAACCACATCTTTCTCGCATTGCTTTACTCTGACATTGTCTCTGTGCCTCCCTCATCCACATTTAAAAGACCCTGGTGATGACATTGGGTTCCACCCAGATAATCCAAAAATAAAGCCAGCTGATGAGCCACTGTAATTTCATCTGCAATCTTTTTAAAAAATATATTTTATTGATTTTTTAAAGAGAGGAAGGGAGAGGGATAGAGAGTTAGAAACATTGATCAGCTGCCGCCTGCACACCCCTACTGGGAATGTGCCAACCAAGGTAAGAAACATTGATCAGCTGCCGCCTGCACACCCCTACTGGGAATGTGCCCACAACCAAGGTACGTGCCCTTGACTGGAATCGAACCTGGGACCCTTCAGTCCGCAGGCCGACGCTCTATCCACTGAGCCAAACTGGTCAGGGCTCATCTGCCATCTTAATCCCCCTTGCCATGCAACGTAATGTGGTCGCAGGTTCTGTGGGAGAGGGCGTGGACATCTCCCGGGGTTGGTGCTCTCCTGCCACAGGCAGTCCTCCAGGGTTGCTTCTCCTCCCTGCAGTTTGCTCACGGAGTCCCTGGCCTGGCGCTGAAGGACATCGCCTGCAGTGAGGCCCTCTTGGAGCGCTTCGTAATCTTCAGCCAGCGCCGCGGGGCGCAGACAGTGCGCGAGGCCATGTGCGCCCTCTCCCAGGGCACCCTGCAGTGGATGGAAGACACTCTGTATGCCAACGTGGACTTCTTCAAACTCTTCCGTGTGGTAAGGGAGGTATTTAGCTTCTTGCTCTGGGGAGGTAATTCCTGGGGCAGAGCCTGGTGGCAGGCCACGGGGAACCGGCTCTGACAGGGAGGGCACGAGCCTGGTATTCAAGACAATCCTTAAGGAAGGCTCCAGAGGCCCAGGCTCCTGGGAGTCACCACTGGGTATGTGGTTGTGGCAGGTCTGAGTCTGCCCCTAAAGTGGGGTACATCTCCTCCACCACCTTTCACAGCCTGGAAAGGAGAAGGGGGCTTGTTTGGACTCCCTGCCCTACCATTTTCTAGCGAGGTGGTCATAGGCAAAATAGTTGACTTTCCCTGCCCGCATCACTCATCTATAAAGCAGATATAATACTTCATAAAGTACAAGGAAATATAAATGAAAAAATACATGCAGAGCACTTAATACATTTCGATAAATGAGAGCTTCCCGCTCCCTGCTGTGAGTCTGCTCTTGTCCCCAAACGTTGCTGTTTCTGGGAAAAAAGAAAATGACAGAGAAAATTGCATAGTCTCAAAAGCTTAGAAAGCCTTGACCTGGCTAACCCCGTGTTCCGGAACTGCACCCAGACACACTTCTTGGGAACTGATAATATTTCCTCTTTTGCCAGAAGGGTAAGATGAGAGGGAGTTGTATAAAGGCAGCATAAAGCAGCAGTTCTCACCCTTCAGAGTGTATGCCGATCATCAGGGAAGCTGGTAAAAGATGCAAGTTCCAAATTTCCACCCCCAGAGACTGGTTCAGGAGATCTGGGCTGGGCTCAGAATCTGCCCTATTACTTTAAGAGCTCACTGTAGGCCACCCTTTAAGAAACACTCAAAATTAGAATCCTTCAGAGAAAGGAACATATGTGATGTTTCTAGCATTGAACTGTGTGTGTGTGTGCGTGTGTGTGTGTGCGCCTACATTTTAATTTCTGGAACTGTGTTGTGAGGAGTGTCAGTCACTGAGAGCTTGGTAGAGAAATTAATGTTTTTTGCCTTTTTATGGTTGCTCTCTCAAGTCCCAGAAAACCCACTCTCAGAGTTTCTTAAAAAGCAAGATGAAGGCTTTTAAAAACAAAATAAAATAAAACAGGACCACACAGTTTCTGGCAGAGTTCACACTTCATCCCTTTCAAAGTGTGACTCTCTTAGAATATTACAACCTTCCCAGCTCCTCCGGGTGGGCTTCCTCCACTGAGAACTCAGGGCCGCCAAAAGGCCTCCACGCGCTGCAGGGAGAATAAAAAGCCATGAGCTTTAAACTTCTCTGTTCACAGTCTGTTTGCAGAATTAGACAGAAGAGTCAGGCAATAACAATCCCTTATTCTGGACAGCGAACACTAGCACAGCCAGGAGACAGTACCTGTGTTTGCAGAGCGACTGAGGTCCCCTGGCACCGAGGACCGTGCAATCCTCTGGTCACCAGGAAAGGGCCAGGCCCTCGCGTCTCTTTCTGAAGGACGTTGGCTGCTGATCTCGGTAAACGTGCCTTTGGGGCACGACCAGCAGTTCTTGGGGGGCAGTTCTAGAAGTAGCAGGGTAAAGGGGAACCTGGGCAAACTTCATTAGGACTGGACCCAAACTCAGGCCACTGCTTCACAATATTTTTTTTATGTGCCTCAGGCATGAAACAGCTCTGGCCACGGACACAGGCATTAAGCTAGGATGTACTAAGGACTGTACATCTGCTTTGCCCCTGATTGATAGAAGAGCAACACCACCAATCAGATGCCTCCTTGCCCACTGCCAGGGGGTCAAAATATTTTTTATCAGATAAGAAAGACCAGAAAGTCTTTCTGTCCTTACACGCTGCTTTGGCAAGTGCTAGAGTTCCGAAACCGGAGGAGAACTTTGGCCGATCACCCTCACTGACCTGAGCGGGGTCCTGCACGCTTGCTCACCACCTGCGTACACGTGGCCCATGCACCCAAACCGGAACTGGGCACCTGCAGGCGCCAGGCATGTGCTGAGGCCAAGGCTCCACGTGTGCCCCTCCCGCCCTCATGAACTCTCTGTCAGCCTCAAGACCTGCAAACAGGCCAGGCCACAGAAGCACAGCTCAGACATGCCAACACCGGCAACGATGGGCCCTGCAGCGGTGGTGCCCAGCCAGGCTGCACATTGAATCACCTGAGGAGCTTTTAAAAACTACGATTGCCCAGCCCCCACCCCCTGAAATTCCGATTCAGTTGAAACTTCAGTATTTTTCAAAATTCCCCAGATCATTCCAAAGTCCAACCAGGGTTGAGAATTACTGACCTAAAACACAGGAGTTTGACTTAGTCTCAATTTCTGTAGGGCAGGGGTGGCCTGTGTCAGGCCCAAGAAATCATTTGGTCTGTCCCTGCCAAGGCATTAGGGGTGAGTTAATGAAATGTTTGACTGAATAGAACAGGCTAATTTTTAAGCTGATAATTTTGTATGGCCCGTGAATGATGTTATAAATATCCAAGTGCCCTTGTCAGAAAGGTTCCCCACCCCTGCTGTAGAGCAAGCATAATACTGATAGTACCCCAGATGCTCTAAGGCTTTCAAGCACTTCCATTTGATCACCCATAGAACAGGGTGCTGTGGCGATACACCCTCTCTGCTGTTATCTTTACAAAGCCGTTGAGTGGCCCAGAGACTGCATAGGGACAACCGAATGGGAGACAGGCCTGGAGGACTCCCCCACCCGCCATCTTCTGCTCCTGCTCCTGCTCATCTCTTTGGGGAAAGACAAGACCAAGACAGGATACGTGGGTCCCAAGCAAAGAGGACAAACACCCGGTCTGGTGCCCTTCAAATGTGCTTTTCCATTTGACAACTGGACAGAGTGGCTAAATTAAACAAAAATTACTAATAAGAAAACCTAAAAGAAATTACAGGCATGAAGATAGGATTTTGCTTTTATTGCTCCTGTACCCACTCTAACAGTGTCTTTAGAGATAAAGCCTGAGGGGGCACAGAGAAGCTCAGGCAGACCCTCTGAGAGGGGCAGCTCTGAGGCTGGGAAGAGGCTGTTATTGCAGCTGGTTGGCTGGCAGCCACGCTGAGCTCCAGCGTGGGGCAGGCTGAGCCTCTGTTCTCCTGGGCTGTTTCTCATATGCACGGAGCCAGTGTATAAATAAGGTTTTATTAAATGCCAAGTCAGTGCTTATTAACAAAGAAAGAGGGACAATCCCAGTAAACCACTGTGACAGCACCTGCCCCTGCTGTGTAAG
>NW_005361913.1:176665-188557 GCF_000412655.1 Myotis brandtii | reverse complement strand
GCATACAGTAGGTCAGGGCTTATTGTCATGACTGATCAGATGTTGTTTTTATGAATTTAAAAAGGAAAAAATACTAAGAGGTCAAAACTGAAGTCATTCAGGACACAAGCAGGCCCTATGCCTTTAGGATAATGGGTCCTGGGTCCCAGCCTTTATTCAGTAGACATAGATTGAGCATGGATGTATTAGGCATCAGGTTCTCTCCAGGGTAAACTGGTTTGAAGAAGGATTTTGGCCTCATATTCCTTATCTCTACAGAACAGCAGTTCCTAACCTTCTTGATAGATTAGGACTATCTTTGAAAATCTGACAATAGCTCTAAACCTTTTCCCTAGAGAAATACAGAACAGATACAGGGGTTGGGGGCTCATGGAACCTCTGAAGCCAGACACCAGCTTAAGAGTTTTGGTATTAAAATTTCTTTCCTGCCTACCATTAATAGACATCCTTTTCTAAAGGGTTTCAATATAACCACAGATTCTTCTGTAATTTATGAGTGATCAGCTTCTCCCCTGAGCATGGGGCACAGTGATGAGAGGACCAGAAAGTGGGCAGCCCACTGGAGCACACAGAGCTCCTGGTGGCCAGGAGACTGGGTTCTGGCTCTGGGTTGGCCCCTAATTTGCTGTCACTTAAATGGATCTCAGCCTCCCCATTTGTAAGACCGAGGTAACAAGGCCTATGTTACATATTTCATGGAATGGTAGTGACATTCACATTAGAGAAGAAATGGACAAGAGATTTGAAACAAAAAGCATTTTGCTCTTACCAAAGCAAGATACAGCCACTTTGCAAGGCCCCACTGCCCTCACCCCCATCATTGTCCCACTCCCAGAAATGTCCTCCTCAAACATTTAGATGCAACATTCTCCTTCCTCAGACCCCTCCGAGTGGCAAGAAATCTCTCTCACGGAGTGACCTTTTGACTGCCCTGAGATTCCAAACTCAGTTTTGCTTTCATCAACCACAAATACCGGGACTGGAGTCACAATGGAGAGAAAAAGGCTGAGTTTCTGTTGAGCCAGAGAGTCCCATAACTTGTCTGTTCACATACCCCAGAGCCCACCCTCTCTTCAGACACGTTGTCCTCTCCTGTCCTGGGAGACAGCATGTCTCTGTGACCTCTCCCTTTACAGACAGTTTGGCATTCCCCCCGCCCCCATCTCTGAGTGATTTAGTCTGAATTCTCCACTCATGACGCATTTCCTGGTACTCAGGGTGTCCCCTCTGGTTGCCCCCTCACCACTGAAGCCAGCTTCCTCTCTTTTCATCTGATGCTTAACAACTGACAGGTTGCAACAAACATGCTTTAAATCCACATTCTCCTAGTTGCCTAGCAACAACTTCCCTCCCGGATAAATCTGGATTTCCTGTAGCAGCAGCCCAGGGGGCCACACTGTCTGTCCACTGCCTCATCTGCCTTTCACCTCTGCCTGGGTGCTTTTAAGCCAGCTCCTCCTTCACTTCAGAGCCTTCCACCAGCTCCCACAGGCCATGTCATCCCTGTACCAGTAAAGACACTTTTAACCTATGGCTACCTATTTACCCTTGTGTTAAGCAGATCCTCAACTTAGAAATCAATACTGTTTTCCAGGTGGTCTTCTTTGAATCAGAGAGAGTAAAACAAAAATTTCAACTCATAAAATGTTCCTTCTGTGTACTGGCAACATGGCATCTGTTTAATTAACTCACTGGGTCCAAAGCATCAGCAAATACTGCTCCAACAAGATTATTTTTAGTAGCTAATATGCTTTATTCTGCCTTCAGAAAAAAATATTACACAGTCCCAAAGGACAGGCACATTTCTTGTCCCTTGTGATCCCAAACCAGAATCTCAAATAACCAGAAATCTTCTTGGCTTCTGGCTAGGGCCTTGTATCCATTTCTTAGGTATATGATGATCAAGACCCAAGATCCCCTCAGACCAACCAAAGCTGATGGGAGATGATAGAGACATAACCTTTCCAAACCTATTTATATCTCCAGTCTCCTTAGGAGGTCTAACCAGACCGTGAACTTGGGTTGGCAGTGCTGAGCCCCATGGTGACATGGAAGTGTTACTTGTTATTTTGGAAATTAAGAGAACTTATTTGGCATAGGAAGCAGTGGTGTGTGTGTATGTGATACTTATCATTCAGTATATGACCTTTTTCTAGAGATGTTTTCACATTTCCATTCAAACAAACTTACATTCTCTTCCGGTTCTTCTGGCAGAAACAATCCATGAGAATTTTAATAGATAATGGGGGAACCAAAAGAAAAGGAGAGTCCTGGGAAAGTCATTTTATAATTTATGGCAACATCATTCAGACAATTGGTGACCAGGTTTAGATGGAGAGCTGCCGGGGAGGGGCAGGGGGAGCATAGGCACTGGTCTGAGATGTAAGTGGTGTCTAAAACAAAGGTATGAGTACAAGACTCCCATTTTTTATCGGACCCACTGGAAAGAGGTAGGAAAGAAATTGCAGATATAGTACCAGGCACTCAGCTCAGTAAATATTTGATTAATAAATATTATTAAATTATTAACGAGATTGAAAAAGAGTGTTAATAGGACATAAAAATGCATCTCGAGCTGTTGTTCCTCGGGTTCCCTCTCCACACATTCCTGGTCCTGTTCTTTCTTATCTGACCATCTCTCCAGTCACTCTCTCTAGCTGACTCTCCTCACGTTCCTCCCTCCAGCAAGAATTCCTGGCCCTCCCCTTCCATGTACAAACACTGCCCCCCTTGTCACTATTGTCAACTGATCTTCCAAACATCAACTCAAGTGTCACCTTCCCTGTCCCCAAGTGGAACTGACCTCACTCCCTTCCTGTAAGTCACCATCATACCTGCAGAGACATGCAGCCTAAAACTTCACTAGACTCTCCCTTTTCTATTTGATTATAGTTAACTTACTCATTAATACATATTTATTGAGCACCTGCTACATAGCATCTTTTGAGGGTATAAAAACAAAATAAAGCCTATTCCGTGCTTAAGGAGTTTACAGTGTAGTGGACAGATATATTAAAAATAATTGCAAACCAATATAAAAGTGATATGAATGCACTGAGAATTCTAGGAGCAGCTAGGAGGATCACCTAACCCATGGGGAAGGCAGGCAGGAGAGCATGGTAGTAAGAGAAAGAAGGCCTTCTGGGAAGTGAGGGGGCTGGCTCCTGGGGGCAGCGTGAGGATGGGTGGAATGGGGTGAGTGGGCATTTTATCTGTTTCTCAGGAGAACCCTGACTAATGCACTGCCCTAAATGAGCAAGCATAGCATTTTATGGAGTATCAGGTATATACACAATTATAGTTGGTTTGCTTGTTGCTATAATAAGAGCATTTATTTATCAAATTACTTGTATATAGGACATGGTTCTTTTCTACGTGGAGCTTAGCATCTAATAAGAGAGACAGATGACAAATAAATGGCAGAATAATTATCAGCGGTGAATAGTGCAAGGAAGGAAAGAAGCAAGGTGCCCTGGAAGAGCGGGACTGGGCAAGGTGAGCAAAGGAGCATAGAGAGAAGACTGTCATCTGAGCCCACACGGGGACAGCTGGCTTTTACACAAATAGACTTTAATTTCGGAAGTTAGGAGAAGAATAGACAGGCCTTGGTGATAACTTGCCAATGGAAAACATTTTTTACCTGCTCGCTTCGTCTCTTCCTACCTATTCTTCTCAGCCCCATCCTCCTATGGGAAAAGCAGTAATTAAAGTGCCTTCCCAGCATGCACTGAAGCTATTTGCAAGGAATTTCAAGTAAGTCCTGGCAAGACCAATGCCCAGCCCAGTGTTCAGGTTAAAGAGAAAAGATACTTTCCGGGGTATGTTTCAGTGATGGCTTTGCTCCTCCCTATGTCTGGAAAATTCCTCTCCTGCCCGCTGTGTGGCTGTCGTGCATAACAAAGTCTTTCATTTGAGAGTTAGAAAATAAACCTCAAATGCCCCATGAGTGGACCTGCATCTGTTCTTCAGTTCCAGGGTGAGAGCGTGCACCCTTGCACCTGTAGCGGGAGAAAGGGGTACAGGATGTATCGCTAGAAACAAGAGGCAAAGCTGGTCAAAGCCCAGCTCCACCTGCTTCTCTGCTTTTCCGAGGCTGGATCCATCCACCCATCATTGGGGAACCGCACTGGCAAATAAGAAGCTGAGGTTGTGGCTTGTGGTCACAAGGGTTTGAATCAGAATGACATGTCGAGCTGGTTAAAATGCAGATCCCCTCCAGGCCTAGTCAAAATGCACACTTGCATTTGAAAACCACTGTCTTAAAACTTAGAATTCATTCCTGAAAAACAGAAGATCAGTGATTCAAGCAGGTTTGAAACTCTGAAGAATGAAGTCATTCATTCAGGACTTGAGCTGGGTTTCCGGAAAACAGGGTGTTTGCGAAAGGCTCTGGGACTCAGAACCAGCAAGTGGAGGTCCCCGTTCCCCACACTGTGGAACATGCATGAGCAGCTCTGCGTCGTGGCAGGGCCGGGAGTCACCAGGACTCCGCTCTCACCGGACAATCTGCAAGCGAACTTCTTTCTCTTTCAAGCTGCAGCTTGAGAGAAAGGTGATGTAACTGGCCGAATCTTTTACATAAGAAAATGGTGTTGAACAGAGGAAGCCACACAACCTGCCTGAATGGACACAAAGGGAACAAAGACGTGAACAATGAGGAGGAAGCCTGGGACTGTATACAAAGCCCAGGGGGGACAGGTGGGCGCCACGCAGGCAGCCTTCCCTTACACTTTGTTTTCCTTCCTTCAGGAGTCTTGTTTGGTGTCACTAAACCAGCAATCAGGCTCATTTGGTGTATTTCATGTCACCATGAAAGTATTGGTGATTGACTAGCTCAGCAGGGTGACTTGGAATAAGAGCCTCTGCTTTTCTCAATTAGATGCAAGAAGTTTGTTTCTGAAAGCAATCTTGCAGAAGAGGTCTTGTGATCAGAAAGAAGGCAGGAAATGTTTTTCAAGCAAACAGGAGATCAGATAGTGCCTATGTGTGAATGTATAACCACATATATATTTTAAAAAATACTTTTCCCATCAATTACAGCTTCCTACACTCCTAGACAGCAGTTCTCAAGGTATCAATCTGAGATCTTGGGGAAGAATATTATCTGACATGTCTCCAAGAATTCAAGAGGTAAGTGGCCCGATGACAGTTAATTATAATTTAACTTTATCTTTCCACCAATTTACCACACTTATTATGTCAGACAATTTAATTGTACCTCAAACCTGTTCACAGAGAAATACATTTGATCTTTCCTTCTAGCAATTTTAAAGCACCTGTTTATATCCTAAATTACCTGTGCTCCTGAGCTGGAGGCAAAAAGAAGGGAGCCGTCCTTCTGATTTCACACCTAGGAAGACATGCGACCTTGTCTGGCTTGGCACAGAGTATCGGTGGACTCACAGTGGCCTCTAAGGGTTTCTGGCACTGAGGTGGTCCGCTATTCTATTAAGCTCTTGAAATACACACAAATCTATGCCGCAATTGTAGTAGCACACATTTACAGTCTTAGCAGGGCTAAGTGCCTTACATATATTGACTCATTTCAACACAGTGAAAGTATAATGGACTTTGTGTGTGTTATTGTGAAAGATGGTGCACATTTTGATTAACATCTGGTTGCACAAGCCTTTCCCCGTATAGAAATTGATCTTCCACTTAATAGGTGAGAAGTGCTGGGGGCATAATGATGAACAGATATGGTCACTGCCCTTGTGAAACAGACAGCCCAACGGGGAAGAGCAATGTGAAATAAGCAATTACTTTCACCATGATGAGTATCATGAGGAAGGCAAAAAATGAAATATAATTTTCTTGGAACTTTTTCCCTCCTCCACTATTCTCAGCCTACTAGGGCGTAGCCAAGCTGGAAAACTGCATGGTTGGAATCTGTTTGCATAAAGCTAACAGAATTAGCTTTATGAGCAGAGAAAGTCAGAGAAGGGCCCGTTGTACTGATGGCCACCTGCTGCACTGGGAGTCTCTGTTTAACATTCTTTTATTTATAAGCATTTTAAAAATTCCTATCAGTATAATAAGGTTGAAGTTGATTGAGAATGTAAAAAAAATTCCCAAAGCATATCAACACTCTTAATTCTCTGTGGGAGTTCCAGAAGGTTTCTGGCCTGTCTGGATAACAAGTCTCAGCATTGATGAACAGGGTTGAAGCAGATGGCCCCATTTACGGTATATTAACTGATATGAAACCATTTGACCCTGGGACAGCCCCTTCATCTCTTGCGTGCTTGGATTAAATGAGCAACATAATAATAACCTCTTACAAGACTGTCATAAGGCTTACTGTTGTTGAAGCAATTTGCGATTCCAACTTTATTATTGAAGCCTAGTCTGTGATTATAGGCATGACTCACTGTGTGGATTCGACATGGCACTCAGTAGTTTCAGAGGGCAAGTGTTGGCATGTGGACAAAGAGAGGGGACGGCAGGTAAACATCACTTATTGCAGTAGGGGAACTGTTTTCAGTCTCACCTGATTGAATCCTAATAGTTTTTTTAAATTCCCAAGTGCCTTTTAAAGTGAGTAATAATGGGGGAATAAAAGCAGCATTGTTTTTATTTTTTATTTTCCCTTAAAGCAAAGTCAGATGGCATTGTGAGAGCTGAGAGTCTGGCAACTCTGGGAGCCCTCAACTTAGTTCTGAGCATTGCAGACCTACCTTCAAAAGATGAGGCCAGAGAGCATCACAGGTCCCCATATGGAGAAGAGACCCACCAGTCTCTTCTTAGTTGGGTGCAGAATTAAAAAGTGTTGTGTTACTTTTTACAAAGTGTTTTTCCAAGCATGGAGACTTTACCTGTTCTATATTTGCTTGAATCTTAACACACACACACACACACACACACACACACACACACACCACAAACCACACATTTCAGGAAAATGAAAGAGTTCACATTTGATAAAATCAAGCTAATAAAAACACAGTTTTCTAATTATAAGAAACTAAATTATAAGCTTTTTGGCTAAAGAGATTTGCTCTGACCTTGCCTTTCTAGACAGAGCCATTCCTCCGTCAGTTTTTCCCCAGTAACCCCATCTTGGTGGAATAAGAGACTCCAAGAACTGGCTTCCAGAGAAGTATTCTCTACACTTCCTCAAAGACACATTCCCAAGGAATTCAAGTAAAGGGGACTAGAAGAGAGAAGTGATATTACTATGTGTTGAGATTCACTCTTTGATGTTCTTTAAGGCTTATCTTAGTTTCTTCTTAGGCCCTGAGTGGATGGCAGTAGTGTTTAAGATTGCTGAGAATATAGATGCTTTCTTTTAAATGTGAAGGTCTCCCCAATACTTGGGGAACTTGATTGCACAGTAGGTCGTGACTCTGGCTGCCTTAAAATAACCTGAAGCCTTTGCCTTGCTCCAGTTCATCCATCGGCCGAGTGTCCAAGACTTGCTGTGGGTGACCAGGCCCCTCATGCAGACTGGTGGTCCAGAGACCTTCACACAGCTGACGGGTGTCCTGTCTGACCTGTTGTGTGGCTACCCAGAGGGAGGAGGCTCTCAGGTGTTCTCCTTCAACTGGTATGAAGACAATAACTATAAGGCCTTCCTGGGGATTGACGCCAAGAGGAAAGATCCTATCTACTCTTACGACAAAAGAACAAGTATGTTTTCTGAGTCCTGTGTGTAATCAGGCTGTGATGTCAGTTAAGCTGATGGTTTGACACTTTCAGGTGCAACCAGTCCCAGGTTGACCCTCCCTTGGTCTTGTGGAGGGTCCTCAGGCAAAGAGCTTGCACACCCAGAAAAAACATTTCCCCTTATAGGAAGGGGGTGGTGTGCATAAGGAGTTCTGGATGTGAGCCATGGAAAAAACTGAGACCCACTTGGAAAGGGAACAGAGAGGACATTCCCCACTGATCTGATTGAACTAGGGTTACGTTCTAGAGGAAGAGAAGAAAGATAAATGAGGAGGCAGCCAGAGCTGCAAGCCAAGCTCAGGTCAGAAGGGCCCTGGCAAGTAAACACGGCTGTGGGATGTTTTTATAAACACAATGCACTGAAAATCTGTGTGTCTAGTACTGAATTATGTTCCCAATGGCAAGTCCCTGGCAAGCCCTCTTTCCCACCTTTCAGTATTATTTTTGGCTCATATGGGGTAAAGGATAGTGAGGGGGCGGGGGGGAGAGAGGAGGTAAGAAATGCAACTAGGTAACCCTCTAGTTAAACATTAAAGAGGCAGCGGGGCACACACCAAAAGTCACTGGGACCTGAAATAGCCACACAAACCAAGAAGTTGAGCAGCTAATTGAAGGAAAATCATTGCTACTAAAGCTGAGATTCCAGAGCGAGGCCTTGTGTGGCCTCTCAGTCCCTTTCATCTGAGAACAGCCTCTGTTCCTTGCACTAATCACAAGCAGCCTTCTCAGCCTCCTTCTTCTAAAGCAGAAGAAGAAACCACAGGGCAAGCCCCGTCTTTTGTTTCTCTGATGAGGCCCTTTTCGAGATGAACTGTGGCATTTTGTTATTTACTAATGATGAGCTTGTTATTGGTGGGGCACAGCCTATTAACTTAGGTTATTTGTCAAATCCTCCAGCATGGAGTTGAATAAGACACGTGATTTGCACACACTAATGACCGTGTTTAGCTCTGAGCAACGGGAGTTTCTATAAAATCTGTCCCTTCTCTCCTGGCAGCGACCTTTTGTAATGCATTGATCCAGAGCCTGGAGTCCAACCCTCTAACCAAAATAGCCTGGAGGGCAGCAAAGCCTCTGCTGATGGGAAAAATCCTCTTTACTCCGGATTCCCCCGCAGCACGCAGGATACTGAAGAATGTAAGGACCCAGCTAGCCTTTTTTTTTTTTTTTTTTAAATATATTTCTTTATTGGTTTCAGAGAGGAAGGGAGAAGGAGAGATAGAAACATCAATGACGAGAGAGAATCATTGATCGGCTGCCTCCTGCACGCACCCCACTGGAGATTGAGCCCGCAACCCAGGCATGTGCCCTTGGCCGGAATCGAACCTGGGACCCTTCAGTCCGCAGGCTGACACTCTATCCACTGAGCCAAGCCAGCTAGGGCAGACCCAGCTAGTCTTGTCCCTTCTACCTAGGACCACCCAGAAGAATGAGAGGGGGAGAGAAAGGGAGAGAGGGAGAGGGAGAGGGAGAGGAAGAGGAAGAGGAAGAGGAAGAGGAAGAGGAAGAGGAAGAGGAAGAGGAAGAGGAAGAGAGATATACTGTGCTCTCCTGGCAGTGAGCCTTCTGTTTGTTTTTTGCTACGTAGACTCTTGAGTCCCGCCCGCCTCCCATCACCAAAATGCTTTGTGCCAGCACCCCCTGCCTGGGCCTTCCTCTCTTTGCCCAAACTACAATGAGTTTTTCTTTCCCGGTGCCTGAATTATATCCCTAATGGAAAAGTTCACGTTTTCTGAATCCTGGCTACCTGAAATAAAGAGAGGGAGGAAGAGCAATTGCTCACAGGGAGTCCAAATCTAGCTTTAGTTAGGTTTGGACATAATAATATCATCAATATTACATGTACCTCTGAGATAGCAAGAAATTAGATTCTGTCAGTCTGGGAAGCTGGGAAATAACAGATTGTTCTGGAAAATATCAGTAGACTGAGAAAATTAAGACATGTCCTTGAAAAGCCTTTGGTTATGTCTTTCCTGCTCATGTCACAAACATTGGGGGTTGGTGACATGAGCAGGAAAGATATAACCAAAGGTTCTCACTCACTTTTTTTTCTCTCCGTTTTTGTCTCTGTCCATCTCTGTCTGGTTTTAGGCCAACTCGACTTTTGAAGAGCTGGAGCGCGTTAGAAAGTTGGTCAAAGCCTGGGAAGAAGTGGGGCCCCAGATCTGGTACTTCTTTGACAAGAGCACACAGATGACCATGATCAGAGTACGGATGGCAGGGGGAGGGGAGAAGAAGGGCCGAGAAAGTTCCACCTGTTTCCTTTCCTCAGTAAAGGGTTAATCACTATTGGAGTTTGATCAAAAAATAACAAGCAGGGCCCAAAGGCACTAGTCCTAGAAGCTGTCACCAAGTGGAGTCACTGACTTTGGGTGGAAATATATTTCTTCAATTCTGGGCAAATGTAAATATTGCCACAAGACCAGTGGCTTTCTGAGGTTTCTCATTTTTATAAATTCATTTGAGAGCCTCAGATTCAAAAGCCAGCTCTATAACTGCAAAGATAGTTCTGATATCCAGCTTTGCAAAGCAAGGAGACAAAGGTTCAATACAGCGGAGATAATTAAAAGAATAAAAAGTTTCATAAGAAAAAGAAAGTTTCCTATATAACATTTCCCTTGCCCCTCTACCCCCACCCCAACACACATACCCTCCTTATAGTATAGAGACTTGTGTATTTGGGGGAAATGGGATATAGATAGGTATGCCTTATGATGGAAGAAAACCCACTAATGTTTAAGGGAGCCTTAGAGTCTCTATTCCTACTCATTAAAAAATGGAAATGGCCCAATAACAAGACCAAAAGATCCTGTGGAATTTTCTAAATGCTGTGACTATATTGCTTCTTCCCAAGGACACCCTGGCAAACCCAACAGTGAAAGGCTTTTTGAAGAGGCAGTTTGATGAAGAAATTACTGCTGAAGCTGTGCTGAACTTCCTCTACAAGGGTCCTCGAGAGAATCGGGCTGATGACATGGCCAACTTCGACTGGAGAGACATATTTAACACCACTGATCGTGCCCTACACCTGGCTAATCAATACCTGGAGGTAAGGGGCAGCAAGCCACCTAAGGGCCACACTGGGCCCCTTAAAGACAGCCCTGTGGATGAGCCCAGAGATATCTCAGCAAGTCAAGTGGTCTTGGGTTTCAGCTCTCATTTTCCCCAGGAGAAATAAGAATTCCCAGAGCCCCCAAACAGAGATGAATCCTGTTCTCTAACAGCTTATCCACACTTAAAGCAGTTCCCTCTTCACATCTCCTGCCTCCACACAGCTCCCTGACTCCTCCTTCCTTGCAGCCCATGAGGTGTCTATATCTGTCCTCAACCCTCTCCGCTCTGCCATTGCTTCAGTGACCGTCACTGGCCAGTGTCTACCAAACCTCAAGTCTGAGGTCCCACTGCTTGCTGGACACTCTCACCCTAGGTTTTGTAGGCACATTAGGGTCAACATGTCCAAAAACAAATTTATGTTCTCCTGTGCTGATTACTGTCCTCAGCATTTTTCCAAATTCTCAAGCTGGAGATTTTAGTGTCATCCTTCCTTATCATTCTTCTTCCCATCCCCCAAAACAGCTATGACTTACTGAGTGTTACTTTGTACCAAGGCCTAGGCTCATTGCTTTTACATATGTAAACCAAAATTAATTGTAGATTATAACAAAGAATTTTTTAAAAGCATTTATTTGGGCAAAAAGACTTGCAACCCAGGAAACACAGATCAGGTAGCAATCTAAATTGTGTTCCGTGGAGACAGAGGGGAGGCTGTCTTTTCCAGCAAAAGTTCCCAGTTAGGTCCCTTTTATGTAAATTGGCCTGAGTCACACAGTTGGGCATTATGTGCCCTGATTGGTCATTATGAAGCAGTTCTGATTGGACAAATGCAGGTTTTAGTCCATTGGTAGGAAGATGAAACCAGAAACTTCCTTATAATAGTTGACTTAGCCAGCTTAAAGAGCAGGGCATAGTATGGGAAGCTGAGTATTCAGTCTGATGTTCTTCCCAGTATATAGAGTATGTGAGAAGCCGCTGCCAGGCTCTATTGGTTTTTTGTTTGTTTGTTTGTTTGTTTGTTTGTTTGTTTTTAAATTAAATCTTTATTGTTCAGATTATTACAGTTGTTCCTCTTTTTCCCCCCCATAACTCACCTCCACCCAGTTCCCACCCCACCCTCTGCCCTCCCTCTCCACCCAGTGTCTTCATCCATAGGTGCACGATTTTTGTCCA
>NW_005361913.1:140250-174858 GCF_000412655.1 Myotis brandtii | reverse complement strand
CGCACTGCGCCTCCTCTGAGTCTCGGTATGCTTTTCTCTTTCCTTCTAGTTGTAGAATTTCCACTCAGCCAGCCTTCCTGTGGTTCTGGATGATGTCCGTTATGTCTTTTAGTTGTATTTTTGAAGTGGTTGTGCAAGGCAGCAATCTCCGGTGTTTACCTATGCCGCCATCTTGGTTTCTACCTCTATTGTTATCAGTGGTGAGCTCTCCATGTTCCTATCTGCTGCTGGGGGAAGTGGGCTTCCTGAGATATCATGAGAAAAGGAGTTTTCTGAGACTTACACAGGAGGATGAGATATTGAAGATGGCTTTATTTCTTGGAATTAAAGCCCTGGGTTTCCAAGGTTCCCTCTTCCTCCATCCCACTGTGGAAGAAGTATAGCTGTGCCCTTAGCAGAGCTAGGATTAAAGCCATTGCTCACAGAGTCCATTCCGTATTTGCAAAGCCCAATTCAGCATTTGGCTAGCTTAGCTTGTGTTCCCAGCTGTAGTCCATCTGTCCATTGCTTGTGGGGTACATGTGGCTTCTAGAAACATGGGCAAATGCAAGGAAGTAGGAGCAAAATTAGGGGAATGAGAGAGGAACCAGAGAGAATTCCTTTGTCTGGGGATTTTAACCTTCTAGTATTTCACGTGCTTACAGTGTCTTTGCCTCCTCTGGCCAATTATCTTTGTTCCTGGGTTAGACTGACAGGCATCTTCCCTGCATCACCCCAACTTCACTGCACATGCATCCATTTCTCCTTTGTTGACCCTTCCCCTAGTGATTTGCAGGGAATGAACTGGTGGTTCCCTGGGGAGTGTAAGGTTGCAGCTTTCTGGTTATAATGCTTATAATGTCTGACCTCCCTTTTGCTCCTTTCCTATTATTAACAACTACCTAGTTACAATGGTAACACTATTACTTATAAAATTCGGGTCCTCAGTTGACCATGGGGAATCCACCTCAGCAGATAATTTCCTTCTCAGGATTCACATCAAATGATCCTTTCTTCTCAGGTCCACACATACATTAGCTCATTTAATCTTCACAATTACTCCATGAAGTGTGCACTATTATTGTCACATTTTACGGATGCAGAAGCTGAGGTTTAGTGCTTAAATAAGCATCCCACAGCTGTTAGACAAGACCCAGATCTTGGTGCACCTGAATTCAGAGCCTATTCTTCTGATCCCTCTACTGCCTTTATCATGTCCAGTTCCAAGGATAATTCTGCACCCAATTCCAATACATGGGTATTTCCTCCTACTCCAGTAAGCAATTCTCAAATACCAGCTGCATGTCCTACAATTCAACCTAGTTCTGACACTATCTACCTGGAGATTGTATCACACCCCACAGATGAAGGATTCAGTCCCATAACACTGCCCACCCTCCAACTTCAAACACCAATCACAAGTCCAGGTTGTTTGACTGGCTATAGATTAGAGGTTTTCATGATCCCCTTCATGGATTTGATTAATTTGCTCAAGCAGCTTACAGAACTCAGGTAAACTTGCTAGGTTACTGGTTTATTATTAAAGGATACATCTCAGACAGCCAGGTGGAAGAGGTAAAATATCAAGCAGCTTACAGAACTCAGGTAAACTTGCTAGGTTACTGGTTTATTATTAAAGGATACATCTCAGACAGCCAGGTGGAAGAGATGCAAAATATGTGGGAATGTTACTGGAGAATCACCCAAATCAGAGGGGCTTCTCCCTTCCTTGGTTCTTGTCATTGCTCGTGAGAAAGAATTCAGATCACGTGACAGAAAGCAGTGTTGAAGCAAAGCAAGCAAGTGTATTAAGAGTACACTTGGCATAAAGCACAAGCGGGTAACTCAGCTAGTCTGAGCACCCCAACTGGTAGGGGTTTGAGGGTTTTATACCTTTTTCTCCTATAGTCTTCAAGGTTCCTCTGTTGGATATCTTGGGCAGCATAATAGATTTCAAGGTCCCCCTTTTACATTATTCCCAGAATTTATGAGACTGTCTTGGCAAGTCCCAAGACTGCTGACTTCTTTGTTCAGTGGGTGAGGTAAACCTCCACTTCCCTTCCTACTGTCCTATCAGCTATCTATCCTGCCTGGAAGCCCCTTGAACCACATCCTTTTGGATTTTTATGGAGGCTTTATTACATGGGCATGATCAATCAAATCACTTGGCTTTGGTGATTGAATTCAGTCTCCAGCCCTTCTGCCCCCCAAGAGTGGGGGTGGTGTGCAGAAGAGGGTGATTTTTCTGGTAGCCAGCCCCCATTTTTTAGGTGCTTTCCAAAAGTCACCATTAATATAACAAAGATACCTTTTTCATGCTCATCACATGAAAAGTTTTAAGGGTTTTAGGAGCTCTGTGCCAGAAACAGGAACAAAAACCAAATATCTCTTTCTTATTACAAATCACAGTATCACACTGAGCTTTGTCTACTCGATTTTCTAAAAATCTTTCAACTCCACCTCTTACTTTCCAGGCTCTCTGAGTACCAGAGGCCTTGTCATCTGTCCACCAGCCTGTTCTGATTGCTTCCTCCTGGACTCCAGGGTCTCTTTTGGCTCAGGCATTTGTCCACACTGGCACCAGATCTACATTCCAAACACACATCTGCTAGCATCATTTTCACACTTAAAATCCTAATGACTCTGTCCCCAAGGAACAAAAGTCTTTCCAAACCTGCCCAGTCCATCTTCCCAGCAACTACTCACACACCTTCTGGCTCTGCTCTGGCCTTTTCACCACTGTCAGGCATATCCTGACCTCTTCAGATTCCTCCGTTTGCAAATGCTGTTTCTCTGCCCATTTATTAATTAGAATAATTTTGCTTTTAAGAAAAAGAGAGAGAGAGGGAGAGAGAGAGAGAGAGAGAGAGAATTATTGGTTGACATAACTTGGAAGTTCAGGGGATCTAGAAATTGAATGACACCATGAGACCCTCATGTCCTTTCATCTCACATTGCTGCTTGCTTCTGTCTTCTTTTATCTTGGCCAGGGCCTCTTTATTTGGTAACCTGTCAGCAGTTTACAGCCCTCTGTGGTCATCTTTATACCAAAAATTCTGCAAGAAATGGGAGTGGCTCTCCCAGAGTGTAAGCATTCCTTCTAGACAGTTCTCTGATTGGCCTGGCTACTCTACCTGTCCCTGAGTCCTTTGGGGAATTGTGTACGGTGATGGGGTTCTGGGTCATATGCCCACCACAGGAAAAGGGAAGCAGAGTTAGCTTCATAGGAATCTCATGGACTAAGCAGGATTACAGTAAAGTGGGGGGGGGGGGTTCCCTAAAAGAAGAAACATAAGGCAGAAAAGCCTGAAATGACTTTTCCTTCCCCATCTGTTAAGCTTCTATTAATTCATTCTTTAAGACTCAACTCTCAGATGTCACCTCTGCTTCCACAAAGGTTTAGCCATTCACTCCTCTTTGCTTCCCTGGCCTTCTCTTCACACTTCTCTTAGACCCTTTCCATGTTAGAGTTGAGTTACCTGCTAACGTGTCCATCTCTGGCTGAATGGCAAGATTGGAGATACTCAGAATCAGGGAGCACATCCTAGGTATTTTTTGAATTCTTGACCTCAAATTCCCAGGGAACCTCTTCATTTAAGGGCTTATCACACCTGCCAATGAGCCAGGTCAGGGTCAGGTCTGGGCTTCATGTTATCTAGAATTATTAGAAGGTAGAAGATGCTCTGAGCAGTAAGAGAGGAACTTAAGGTGAAGGCACCCAAGAGCAGACCCCTTCCCCCAGACTCCTGGTTCCTGAGGATAACTAAATAGTGAGAAAAGACCTAGGTCTATCTGTCACTCCAGTGCTCTTGAGGACTCCCTGCTGCCCCTGGTGCAGGGGTGGGCAAACTTTTTGACTCGAGGGCCACAATGGGTTCTTAAACTGGACTGGAGGGCCGGAACAAAAGCATGGATGGAGTGTTTGTGTGAACTAATATAAATTCAAAGTAAACATCATTACATAAAAGGGTACGGTCTTTTTTTTTTTTTAGTTTTATTCATTTCAAACGGGCCGGATCCGGCCCGCGGGCCGTAGTTTGCCCACGGCTGCCCTGGTGCCACCAGAATTTCCCCAGAGTGTGGGACCTTCCCTAGAACCATGGAAGGGGCAACACAGGCTCCCTAGGTGGCTTTTCAGAAGAGGCCCATTACACAGCACCAAACTTCGGGTCATTACAAAGTGATTCCCAACTTGTCTGAAGGCAAGAATAACCTTGGGTGCTATTTATTTATTTATTTATTTATTTATTTATTGGAAATATTAGTCGTTCTTACCTAATAGGTAAGATAATTTTTATGATAATTGAGTTAATTCATGCCAAGCACTTGAAATAGTTCCTGGCATATAGTAAGAACTTAGTAAATATTAACTTTTAAACAAAATACAAACAAAAAAATACTGGAGGAGGAAAGTGGCATTAGTAAAATCAGGCCCAGCTATGAGCCACCCCTGATCCTCCTCTAGGGGTTACAAAGCTGGTAATCACATCCAGCCTCAACCACCAACACTTCCTGAGGGCTTTGCAATCCCATTAGCCTATTGAAGCGCTCCCAGGCAAAGGCCAGGTGGCCACAGGTCAGTGGCTTCCCCCAGGGGGTCCTAAAAGGGGTTTGATGGTTGTAGAAGCTCAGCAGGTGATTATGATGAGGTTTTTGATCTTCCTGCCTGTGGGGGGACGGAGGAAGTAAGCAAGAGGGGAGGAGGATGAACTGCAAGGAGAAAGTAGGAGGGGATATGTGCAGTGAGGAAGAAGCCAATCATTGTGATTGGTCCTGGATTTTTCTGCTGTTGTTCTTGTGTTTTGGGAAGTCTGGATGAGCCTAGGAGACTCCCCAGCTCTCATTCTGAGGACTGGTCAGTGGCAGGCAGGGCATGGAATGCCTCCCTTCCACCCCTGGTGGTTCTATGGTTCTCTCCAGGACAGGGCAGCAAGTGTGCACCTTCACAGACTGTTTGCAGCTTGACTGAGCTTTCTTGTTCAGCAATACGACTTGTGCTAAAGAGCTGTGAGAGGTTCCTGGGCCAGCCTCTGCTTCCCTGCCTATTCCAAAAAAGAAAAAAAATCCCTTGAGGAAAATTAAGCAAAAAATCACAAATTTTAAAATGAAAGTTATATCAGTCTAGGTCAAAATGCACTCAGATGTAACAATGAACAATAGAAGCTCCAAGAACTAAGAGCAAAGAGCTTTAAGCCTTTTGTCATTATGGAAAAAGGAATGATTCAATCAGGTTTTCTCTACAAGTAATAGAAAGGCTAAATCCCCTTCCTTTCTGTTTGGAGTGAGGTCTTAGTTACTGGACAGTCTATTGAGTGGCCTGGAGTGTGTCCCGTTCCCCAGGAACCACCTTGCTGGCTCACTTGCTTGCGATGTCAGGCCACTGCTTGTGCAAACTTCCCACCCACCCAGTGAGGACAAATGGGCCTGGATCTCTGCTTTTTATGAGTTGAGTCACTCTAAGGAAGTCACTTTACCTTCTAAGGCTTAATTCTCTTATCTGTAAAGTCCAGAGAGCAACACAATGGGCCTTTTGGGTTGTTGCTGACAAAATGAGAGGAGTGCACTCGGCACACTGATGCCATTGATTAGTTAGGTGTGAGTGTGAGTTCTCTGCCCTCAAGTTCCTCATGGTAGGTTGGATGGGGACACCACCCTTTCCAGGTGCTGGGAGGATGAAATGGGAGAGGGCCAGGCACATAGGAGAAAAGTTTGATGCATGGCAGCTCTTACTATGAACCACATGAATGTCTACCCCTGAACCACAGACCAAGTAAGGAATGTTCCTTTTTCTCAGATTCCAAACTTTGTGTAAACATTAGCCAGGGACTGTGAAGCTATTCTTCATATTAACCTTAGTGAATTGGCTTGGGATCAGGAATGTCAGACCATCTCTGCAAGCCCAGCAGGATGGCTCTGGGCACCGTTCTGGCACTTCTGTGGATGATGGGCTAGTGGCTCCAGAGCATTTCTTGTCCTTGAAGCACCTCCTCAATAAGGGGTTTCTACAAGCCCATTCATCCTATAACCTTGCTTTGTATTTCCCCCATGCCCTGCCCTCAGTGGGGGAAACAAGAAATTAATGAAGGCAGATCTCCTGGTCAGTAGGTGGGTAGTGGATTAGGGAAAGGGTTTATGGTGACATTTTGGGAGCCTCACCTCTTTAGCATGTGGATATTCATTTCTGCAGGCCTTATGATCATCCTGTTCTCCACATCTAAGGAAACCAAAAACAGGTGTATCTTCATATAGGCAAATCTCTCAAACTGCCATGTGTACACTTTTACAGTCATATTTATATGTTTTATTCAGATATATTTTTCTTCTGGAGGAAAGCCTAGTTAGAAAAAATAATAATGTATTTCTCTGATGACCCTTTAGTTAAAATGAATATACACAGCCTCGCCTTTGATCTCTTTGGGTAGGGAAAAGTTAGGCCTGGCACATATGGAATACTATTTAGGGTTCACAGTGTTATTTTAATTTCATAGTATATTTGAATTTCAGATCTTGAATTTCATATCAGGAAGTTGAATCCAGCCAAACTATAATGTGGAAATATCTCTGATCAAGGCATAAAACTGTACTTTAACCAGTAACAACTCCCCTTCCCGAAGTCTTGAAAAACAACATTTATTCATTAACCACTTTTTCCTCTGTTGTCAACACATTCAATATATGTGCATAACTCTTTATTCCCTACACGGTGATTACCTTGTTGATGAATTATCAGTAGCAGGATTTTTTGGACTACTTCTCCTCTGTGCCTTGCATGCTCTTGGCCACATTCCACCACCACCCAACCAGAATATGCTCAGGAGTGTATTTTTTAGGCTAGCCTAAGAAAAATAGGGTTGGGGAGATAAAGCTATTGGTCATGTCATGTATTTTGGAGTCAAATGTATAGATATTTGCAGAATATCTGTCCTATTGCTCTCTTCTGTTGATTCATTGACTCCAAAATGTGCATTGGGAAGCTAGGGAGAAACTGGAGGAGAGGTAGAAAGGGTACAAAAGTCTATACCATGAGAGCAATATTATTTCAAGAGCCATGAAATGGATCATAGGCAACTCATGTGCAGTGACCTTATTTTAGGCTTCATCAATCTCTCAGAAACATAGAACTGGCCTGAGGAAGGAAAGCACAAGTGGGGCGAGGGGAGACTGTGGTTATAGGTGGAGGGAAGGGACTTGTACTCGAGCCTTCTATGAGCCAGCCACTATGTGGGGCACTTTTACATGTCCTCTCATGCACCACGCTTAACCTGCCCAGCAGGCATGACTGTTGTCATTTTATTGAATTAAAAACTCACATGCCTAACGTACCACAGCAGATGAGTGGGATCCAGAATTCTAATCCAGACCTGTCTGGCTCTAATGAGGATGTTCTTTCTGTTATATTATGAAGGGCACATTAATAGAGGGCTTAGTAATAATTGTTTGGATAAATTATATAATGAGTCAGGTGAAGGCACCAATTATTTTATAATATTAAGGATAATAGACACTATTCTGATTGGGTCTTTTCTGCTTGAAAATAACTAGATTTATAGTAGAAAACCAAAAAGGTTTGAGTTCATTCAGTCATTCCCATATTTGCATGTACTGAACTGCCTACATTGGAATACAATCTCTGAGCCCTAGAAGCTCACATTCTCTGGGGAGAGATAAGCATGTTATTAGATAATGCTATAGCAGGGTATCTCAAAGGATGGCTAGGACAATAATTCTATCTGATGGAGTAGAAACAGGTTGCACAAATCCAAATTCAAAATATCACAGATCCTCGAAGGATTGTCAGTTCTTCCTCCAAAGTATCTCTGAAATCCCTCCTTCTCTCCTCTCCACATATGGCCCCTGTTTACAGAGGCCTGTACCATCCTCCTAGCCGGTCTAGAGGCCTTCAGTCTCTTGCTCCTTCCATTTAGTTCCCACATTGCCTCCAGCGAGATCTTTCTAAAACCCTAGCCTTGCCATGGTTTTCCTGCCTAAAACTCCTCAGTGGCCCCACACTGCTGTAAAGGTGAAGTCCATCGCGGCCTAGCCCCTTCATGACTTTTCCACATTATATGGGATGGTGAGCATGCTGACTGGCTGACCCCTTCCCGGTCTCATCCCCTCACCCCCTTCAGGACTTGGCTCCTGTGTCCCAGGCCATCTGTGCACCATACCCCCTTCACTGTAGCCCTTGATAATGATTTATTCATACCCCTTCCACCCCAATAAACATGAACCCCTTGAGGTTCCTATTTATCTTTTGATTTCCCAATTTACCTTAGTGGAGCTGCAGTAGCATAAAGTAGACTGCCACAACATTTTGCAGCGAGGGTTCAAGGATCTGGAGAAGAGGCTATGACATAAATTGATACACTAGACAAGAAATATAAATTTAGAAGGCATGGGAGAAAGCCAGGCAAAGGCCCTTCTCTAGTGGAATGGTTCGCTGAATGTCCGGACCCATGACTTTTTATTTACTGGAATATACATTTGCCCTTTAGCAAAGCAAACACACATATCAAAGGTAAGGTTTGGTAAACAGTAAAAGATTATTCGGTTAGGGGATCGCCTTGAACCACATTGTCTCGACAAAACAATCGGTGCATAGCTTTTAGCCCTTGCTAAAGCCCTAAGGTCCATCAGCCTTCTGACGGACCTCTCACATTTACATGTTAGCTACTTTTTGGTTTTTGCCTCCAGCAGTAGACACCCATAAATGTCAAATAAAAATTGAAAATACATTTAACACTGAGCCTTAAATATTGAATTTTCTGGCTAAGCAAGGCAGAAAGACAAATCCAGGCAGAAGGAAGAGCATTTGCAAAGTGCAGAGGTATGAACCTGCAAGACAAGTTCATGAGAAGCAGGTAGTCTGGGTAGGGTGTGGCTGTACATCACGGGAGTGGGTGGGCATGGGGAGCAGCAGTAGTGTCCAGAGATGGGACTAGAAAGGTCAGCTGGCCGGGCCTGTGAGCAGCTTCATCCTGTTGTGACAGGACATCATCTCTAGCACTTATGTACGGGCTCCCTGAGTCTGGGCAGCATTGCTGTCCCACCGCCTGGAAAATGAGGGTAACACTGGGGCTGAAGTTCCAGGTGTGTTCGCCCAGGTGGGTGAGCCAGGATATGCTCAGTGTCCAGCTCTGTAGACTATTAAATATAGTCACTATTTTAATATAGTCACACCCGCCTCCCAGATTGTTGGAATGATTAAACGTGAAAGCTTTGAGAGCTAAAGTCCCCAGCAGCTGTCAACCAGGTTATTTAATGTTTTCCTTTGGACCTGGCTAAACAGCAAGTGTTACCTGTTGGCTTTGCCCCCGAGTGAGGCTCTGTGCTCCAACTTGGCCTTTTTATTTGTTTCATTGTTGTACTTATTTATTTTAGAAACAGACATTTTTAACAGCTGTGCATTTCCTGTCCCTTTGTTTTCCAGTCAGTGGTGTATTTCCTCACTCTTTGAGGTTGACACTTCAGATGTCTATTCTCTGGCCCATGTGTTGGAAAAATTGATTGCACTGCCTTGGGCCTCTATCTCACCATCCCAACCAATTCACAACCCAGAGCTATTTTATCTGGTGGCTTTTTCCATGTGTTGGGAAATGGATTTTAAGGGTTACAGTCTAGATCTGCTATGAAATTCATTCTGGGATGTTTGCCCACATCCACTGGCATTTTCAAAAGGAACCCCAGATGCCTACATTAAAACCAGCAGGATCACTTTAGGCCTCTACTGGCATCCATCAGCCGCTCAGTGCTCAACCTGAGCCTGGAAGTTAAAGATGTAAGAGATAGGGTGATAGAACTAAAATCTCTAAGTGCAGGTGCAGTGCCTCCCTTATTCCTGAAGACTCACCCCACAGGTCCTGGGTGTATTAGTCAAAATATGCTATCACAGGGTGCCAATCTCCTTTGATTATCAAGTTCAAACAAAAAGATTTTCTTTCTTTCTTTGCTTCCACTAGACAACATTTCCCACTTAATAGATAACTTAATTTACCTATTACTTAATGTGTTTGAATTAGAGTCGGAGAGGTCACAGTTGAAAAAGGAAGCCTGCTGCTACCGCGGCTTCTCCTCCCAAGGTGCTGTTTGATTTAGCTGTATAAACAAATGACCGCATCCTCCAGAGGTCTTGAGCACAGCTGCCTGCCCTGGAGAGAGCTCCAGCCTCTTCCACCAGGATGAACTCCGCTTCCTGGTGACGATCCGCAAAACAGCCAGCCAGGAATTGTAGGACTTGTGTGGACTTCAAATGGCGGTGGCCCTGCCACTGGGCTTTGCTAACGCTGTTCAGGATTGAAAGGGACAAGGAAATCCCTTTTCTCCATTGACTGCCTTTGGCTATTGTAGGGCATTATAGTGTTCTCTTTGGGATCCTGAACTCTGGTTGCAAAATTTGCTCAGAACCTGCTTTTAAGGCCATAAGACACTATCTCTTTATTCACTGACAATGCCCTTTAAATTCTTTTCCCAGTAGTAGTGCTATATTTATACTGTGCTTCCTACACTGGCCAGTTCTTATTCTATCGTCATTCATTCCTAGCATCCATGATGGCACAGTTTCTTTTTGTGTAGAACCAAATAGCTTTTATAGATAGACCCCATGACTTCAACCTCATCAGAAGTACTATGTTTCAACTTACAAGCTAATCAGACCAGACCAAATATGTACATCAAAATCAATGACCTTGAATAAGGGTTTCATCATTCATTTTTGTCTCCCCAATACATTCATGAACATGCTTACATGAATAGACAGGCTCATTAGCCAAGATTTTAACTTCAGGGATCAGAGCAAATACCAATAAGGAATGAGGAGGTGGCCTCCACATAAGATTTTAATGGTACATCATGAGTTATACCTCAGAGGGTGACCCAGGGACTTCTGGTTAATGTCCAAAGCAGTTTCCACAATTGCTTGGCCTTGACCTCAGGAAGACTTGGTGAGGATGACTTTGGATTAGCTATCAGCCCTTCTCTGGGTAGAATTGTCTGACTTTTACCTAATGGCCAGTGAACAGCAAGCCCCCCCCCCCCCCCCCCCCCCCCCCCCCCCCCCCGCGCGGGGGGGGGGGGGGGGGGGGCCCCCCCCCCCCCCCCCCCCCCCCCCCCCCCATTGCTCAGGTGGGATGTGGGGCTTTGGTTTCTGACAATAGCATTGTTCTCACCAGATGAGGGGCTGTGGATCACTTCAGGATGGGTTGTGTTCCCAGACATATTATTGAAATAAAATACCTGCCTTCCTCCCCTGGCAAATAGCTGTCATGAATTAAAGGTAACCTGGCAGAGGTTTAAAAGCCACTGCACTCTGTTGACTTTCAGGATATTTTACAAAAACAGTAATAAAAATGGCTTGTATTGAGCCAGTTTAACGATGTGGTTAACCATGTGGTGAGCTAGGCTCTATCCAGAGGACGTTCACTGTGGCTCACGGGGCCTCATAGGTGAGATAGGTGAGTCTGGAATGAAAATTGTGATGGACTTCCCAAGGTGGTTTTGTGGCTCAAAGGATACAAGCAAAGCCCTTGGACCGGTTTGGAGCACATAGTGAGCCTCCAATAAGCCTCAGCTTTTATTCTTCCAGGAGGCACTGGCTGGCCCTTCGCAAACACCGTCATGTGATCCTCAGAACACAGATTTGAGGCAGGACACCTCTCAGTTCTAGAAAGAGGGAAACAGGCCACACAGGTGGGAACCGACAGAGTGGGGATGGCCTTCGAGGCCTTTGTCTCTTAAACACTACACAGCACTTTCCAAGATGACGAAGATTAATCCAACTTTGAAACCAGGTCAGATGTTTCAGGGTAGAAATGAGTATTTGCAAACCTTTTAAGTTTTGTTTTTCCAGAGAGTATCAGGGTAGCAATCTAGGAGGACACAGCAGGAAACTCGACTGAATAAGCTGCCTGATAAAACAGCCAGGATGGGCCCACGTCACTACAGGGCTCAACAATGTCACCAAAAACATCAGCCGCTTATTCCCATATAAATTTCCCTTTAAGACATGAAAGGGGACTTCAAAGAGAATGGGCTAGCCAGCTCGGAAAGTCACATATGAAAATACATTTTTTATTTGTTTGTTTGTTTTTTGTTTTTGCTTCAATCAATGGGAGTTGAGCTCTCATCAACATCATAGCAAAAGTTTACTTTTCACTGTTTTTTTTTCCGAGTTAATCATATGAATTTGGGGTGTACTGGATTAGGTTCAAAACACACAGTGGTAAAGCTATATTTCTTGCAGCATTCAGGACTTCTGAATTCAATTCGGTTTAGTGAATACTTACTGAGTCCCTTTCATGAGAAAATGCTGTTACGGAGACCATGATGAACAAGATGCGGCCCGGATCTCAAGGAACTCACTGTATCTGGAGCTGTGTTGACCTGTCCAGTAGCCAGTGCCACGTGTGGCTTTTTAAATTTCAATTAATTAAAGTGAAAATTTGGTGCCTCAGATGCACTAGCCACATATCAAATGCTCAATGGCCAAATGTGGTTACTGGCTGCCATATGGATTGGGCATCGGTATAGAACATTTCCCTATTCCAGAAAGTTCTACTGGACACTGCTCTTCTAGGGCAAGAGATCTTCCATTTCAGGAATTATGTTGCCCCGACTTTGTGGTTGGAGTGCGGCTTACCTTGGAGTAACGTGTGGGGAATAGCACCACCCTCAGGCTCCACACTTGAAGACATGGATTCGGATTCTGCTTCTCACCTATATTGACCTTGGACAAGGCCCTCTGCCCCTTGTCCCTCTGAGGCCATTTTCCTCACAGGTAAAGCAAGGACATCAGACCACAAGATTTCTGCAGCTCCTTCTCTCCAAATATCCTGTAAGGCTGTGGGTGAATTGGTAGAACATCGTGTGCGCACGCTCTTGTATGTGTGTGGAGGTGGGGGTAGGGGTAGACGACAATATGCCACAGCTAAAAGAAACTACAAAGAAAAAGTTCATCTCCCAAAATAATTATTTTGTTCTTATTTTAGAAATTGATTTGCAGATTCACTCTAATTGTGATTTTAAAATTCTATTTATGCAGCCCTACACTCACCAAACTGACTTAAAAAGTGAGACTATTTCATTATTCATTTTTGTAGAATGTCAAGGTCTCTCTAAAAGAAACTTAATTTTTTTTTAAAAATATATTCTCTAGCAGTTCCACTTTGATACCTGTTTGCCCGAGCAAGAGACTGCCAGCTCTCTGTCCCACAGCAGCGTGTGGAGTACTGACAAACACTGGGAGGGCGGTCTGGGACTGTGGTGCAAGTCTCCATTATTTCTACCTAGAAAAAAATAATGAACATTTACTGAGGACCTTCGATGTCATGAGGCATTTAAGTCCTCATCTCACTTAAGGACTGGCCAGTGTTAGGCTGGGCAATGCCTGTTTGCAAAAGAATAACTGACTGAAGAAAAATTTCCATTTCCCTTAACCCAATGATATGTGCCTACACTTACTGGCATTTCTTAAAGAAATACCAATTCCGTTTCATTTTAAAATAACTGTCTTCTTATTGTGGTGTCCCTGCGCCTTAGCTCTCTAGATTCTTTCAGGTACCACATTTCTCCTTCCTCTATCAGCTGGGAAAGGAAAGCTTCCTTTGTTTTCTTTCCTTTTATCGCAAAGACTGAGAGCATTACAGGGGCCTCCGCTCCCAGGATGTGGAGTCTGGGGCGAGGCATTTAGCTCAGAAGGCCCAAGGAGGGTTGGTTTGCAAAACCTTGTTCAAATTCAGCTCCTCAGTGGAGAGTTCTGGTTCACCCTGGGTGGGATTCAGCAGTGAGGGGTTTTGGTGAATGACTTGGTCTTGCCTGCTTCTTACCAGTGAGGCTGGGACTTGGGCCTCTGATCAGGTCCTTACAGTCAGTCCACCTTTCTCACGTCTTCATTTCTCCTGGTAATTGCGGGAGCAACTGCACTGGAGTTTGATACCCATTCTACCACTTCGGGGAAGTTACTCAGCCTCTTTGAGCCTAAGTTTCCTGGGCTGCAAAGGGAGGATAAATAATAACTGCTCTCCTACTGTACAAGATAGTTGTGAGCATGTGGAGGGCCTGTGGACCCAGCAATACCCATGGCTCCTGGTGGTGTGGGCGGGAGGAGGGGGAGAGACGTCTGGGCCTGTGTTGGAGAGTGGGGAGGGAACCCAGGGCTGCCATGTTCTAGCTGTCTGACCTCTGGCAGCCCTCCCGTGTTCAGTTTCTCTTAATAAAACAAGCATCCCAGGTAACTCAGGCTCTGTGAGAGTGAATTTGTTCCTTTAAGCCTGCCTGACGTCAACAGCCTTCTAACCACTCTTCCTGCTTCCCCCTTTGCCCCACCAGTGATCTTTTGGAAACATGATCTGATCCCATATGTCATGCTCCTGCCTCAAACCCTACAGTGACTCCTTGGGGCTTTTTATAAAAGGATTGTCCAGAACACTCCTGGTTTTAGCTCAGAGAGCCTCGTGTCCCAGGAAACCCCTCCATTAGTTGGTCACATTATAGAGTCTAGCAGAGTAACCCATCTGGTCCCAACCCACCTTCCTAGTCCTCATCTCTCACCATTCATCTCTGTTTACCTACGTGATTCAATGCACATTGGGACTAGCTGGGTAGTGTTTGACACAATGCTGATGCCCAGCCCGACCTCTTGAGAATCTAATTTTATTGTTTGGAGTGGGGCCTGAGTGTGGGCATCTTTTTAAAGCTCCCCAGTGGCTCTAAGGCACAGCCAAGGATGGGAGCCACTGCTCTGTTCTTGCAGATCTCCAGACCCCACATGCTGTTTCCTGTGCTTGAGTAGACCTTTCTCTTGTGTTCCTCCTGTTGGCTAATTCCTGATCATCTTCATCCTACTCAGGAGTCTCTTTCTCCAGGCAGCCCTCCGGGAGTCCTCCAGGTAAACTTAGCTACATCCCTCCACTGGGCTCCCAGGCTACGTGGGCTTCCTTCATCAGAACCCGATCATTCTGCATTGTGATTGTTGGTTTACTCCAACCCTCTCCCTCATTAGGTCTTGAGTTTCCTTCGGGAAGAGATTTTATCTTTCCTCCTTGTATCCCTGGAGCCAAGCAGGCTCTGGCACATTGCAGGCTCTCAGTAAGTAGTCAGTGAACAAATTAATCAAGACAAGGCCATCTGACCTCTTGTGAGTTACATTCTAAGAAAGAAACATCAACACAGCAACCCTAGTGTATTATAGGAGCAAGAGGTCAAGGAAAAAGCAGATCCAAGTACCATACAATATTTTAATGACTTTATAAACAACCTCTAATATTCAAATTAAATGAAATTCTTAGTTTTGCTCTTCTGTAGATGATGACCTTTTTTTTTTTTTTTTCTGTTCTGGGGGGAGAAAAAAAATATATCAGGAAATTCCTCCCTTACTGGCATTACCTGTCATAATACTGTGATTGGAAATGGTTCTCTGACTAACTCATTCGGGCCCTCCTTGTTCTTCCCTCAGCTGGCCTTCCTTGCGTGTTTGCAGAGAGGCAGGAAGGTTCACTGTTTCTGTCTTTAAAACTCTTTTATCGGCGGGCTTTCTGATCTTCAAAGCAGCCTGTATTCAATGTGACCCCACTCCCTTGACTCCCATGCTGGGGAGTGAGAGCTGTGGGTATTGTTGTCATTTTGACAACTTGCATATTTGGACAGCCTTGGACAGCCGGATTGTACAGACATGGCTAAATCTGCAGGATTTAAAGCAAGTCAGCATTTCCTAGCCCCCTTTCACCCCCAAATCTAGACACATTGAAAAATTAACACCAGACTGCAGAGTTAAGCAAACAGTACGTTTATAGATCCCCTTGCATTTGACCCACCCCCTGGGGCAACAGCCCTTATCCTCTGCCCATTATTGCAATCGAATCTTTGCAGTTGGTGTTCCTCAAACTCTCCCAACCTTTGTGATTATCTGTAGTGCTTAGTCCTGGACAAATTTGAAAGCTACGATGATGAGATCCAGCTCACACAACGAGCCCTGTCTCTGCTGGAGGAAAACAGATTCTGGGCTGGTGTGGTGTTCCCTGACATGTATCCCTGGACCAGCTCCCTACCATCCCACGTGAAGTACAAGATCCGGATGGACATAGATGTGGTGGAGAAAACCAATAAGATCAAAGACAGGTGAGGTTTCAGGCAATCTCATAAGGTCCTGGGCATCCCCAAGGATGTAAGAGGCAAGGAGAGGGGCCACCATCTTCTCCTAGGACAGGAGAGTCACTTGGAAAGGCAGGGGAACACTTTGGTATCAAAGAACTAAACTAACCAGTTGGTGGGGCCAGGAGAGCTCAGATACCCTCTCTTCATACCCTCAACTCTGCACTTTTCCCTGACTGGCCTTTGTGCATCTTGGAGATAGAAACCTCTAGGTACTGAATTATCTTCATGTGAAGATTCTGCAAATGGTGTTTCTTCAGAGTCACTGAGAAATTACATTTGGTACAGAGTGAGGGATTGAAACTGGACTCAGTCTCTAAATTAATACAGTTAAATGAGAGAAAATAGGAAATCTTGTAAAGCTCAAAGTAGAGTCCTTGAATGAAAGCAATTACAAGTCACGTTGTGGCTAATAGTCATAACTGAGATTTAAATTGTAACTAGAAATCAGAATTGGATAGCTTGATTGGGGAAGGGTTTCCAGAGTGGGTTCTGAGTCACCCTGTGCTTGTGAGGTGTCCATTCCCCTTCCCATCCTTCATCCCTCCCTCTGTTTTTCTCTTAGGTATTGGGATCCTGGTCCCAGAGCTGATCCCGTGGAAGATTTGCGATACATCTGGGGAGGGTTTGCCTATCTGCAGGACATGATTGAACAGGGGGTCACAAGGAGTCAGGCCCAGGCTGAGGTTCCTGTTGGAATTTACCTCCAGCAGATGCCATACCCATGCTTCGTGGATGACTCGTGAGTGGGAGGCTCCAAATCCCGTTCGCCGATGAGCTAATCAGTTTGCTGGGTGGGGTGGGGTGCTCCCCAGGCTTTAGTTTCTTTGTAGAGAAACCCGGGGACTAGGGCCAGCTTGGAGAGAATGGAGCTCTGACTGAGGAGTCCGCTTCTCCCAGGCTGGCTCCAGGCAGGGCCAGATGGGCAAGTGTAGTGGTGGGAGAAAGGAGTTGGTTTTGTGGGTGGAAAGGGGAAGGTGAAAATTAAATCAAATGAAGTGAGGTTGGGGGAGGGGATAAAGGCTTTTTAAATTTCTACTACATAGTATGTTTGGTATGTGGAAGGGTTCTGGTCAGTGTTTGCCCAATGATTGCCAAATCAACAAATGAGGACTCTGCATTGCAAGTAGGTCTGGTTCCTAGGAGCCTCGGAATAATGCAGCTCCTTCCCTCATTAACATTCCCATGATGTATGCTTAGTGAAAAGGTGGAGGAATGTGTTGGATGAGCTCAGGTCCTCCCTGCCTGCCCACCCCCATTCCCAGGCCTGTACATTTGTTGGCCAGTAACAAGCAAAGCAAGTAATGTACAGTTTTCTGAACATGCATTTGGGGGATGGTAAAGAGAGGGACAGAAAGGCAGAGGGGGCTGGGAGGGCTCATTTTCCATGGTGGATGGGGGCAGAAATGCTCCCAGGACAGAGGCAGAGATGTACAACTGGCTTAGGGATTCAACTCCTAGAAAAAACGGGGAAGTTCACCACAGTGTTCATGTGTGTCTGCGGAGAAAAGAAACATGCACAGCCTGAAGAAAGGAAGAGTAGAATTGCCAGCTGGCAAGACAATGAACTAAAGCTCAGTATGGGCACAGGAAACCCTCTTTCAACATCCTAGTACAATCCATTCTCCTTCCTTGACTGACTCTACAGAAGACTACAGAGATAACAGCGACCATTCTGTATCAGTTTGGGTTGCATCATTAGACAGAGATGGAAAGTGGAGCCAGGGGCAAAAGCCCAAGTTCCACTTTTAGGATCAGAATAGGAGTGACTGGCAAGGTAGTGGGGTAGACAGTGAGGAGACAATAAGGATTCTGGCCATTCAGTGTGTGAGAGCCCTCTGGTGGCAGGTCCCAAAAGTGCAGGATTTATGAATTTATAATTCTCTCCCTAGGGCCATCTTGAGTGAAATCCTCCCATGCTGTAATTGGGCCCTTCCTGTGACACCCAATAGTTTTCAATAGATAATAATTCCAAGGGATCTACTAGCATATCAAGCACAGGAAAACATGTATAAAGTTCACAATAGAGTAATTCTAGATTGTCAAATCTACCCTGCTTGCTGGGGTATCCACAGAGTTACTCCACAGGTACATAGCTGGTGGAGTCAGTGGCTATTGGATCAATGATTGATTTATTGGTGGCCTTCTGAAAGTGCCACTCTGATTAGTTATTTTGTGCATCTTCCTGCATAACTGGGGTTTGATCCTCCAGGGTAGATAGTGCTACCCCCTCGGGGAGCCCAAGTATTGATCTCACCACCACCAGTTCTCTTTATTTGTGGTCCATATTCTTGGACTTCAGTGTCAGTTGATATGTATCTGTCTACTCCAGTCACATGCTACATCAGCAAGTCTGCAGTACTTTCCTGCAAGATCTTACAAGTAGGTATATACTGTGTAACATACACTGAGTGGCCAGATTATTATGACCACCTGACGTTTGTAGGCAAATTAGCTATAATTTCACGCTGAAGTTGCTAGAGGGCCAGACCATTATAAATAAGGAAGCAGGTTGTTTACCATGACAGTAGAAGAGATTTTTTTCTGAAGATATGGGTAAACAACATGATTTAACAGCCTTTGAACATGGGAGATATATATATACTATAGTGCAATTTTATTTACACATTTTACTTATAAAGCATTCATCTGGGCCAACCAAAAAGCTACAATCCTGCTCTAATGAAAAAGTAATCCTTCAGGGGAAAGTGCAATGTATTAAAGATTCAAGCCCATTGGAGATTTTCCTGCCTTTCCTATACCAGGGCTTTGTTCTTAACACATTCATTCAACAAACATTTACTCTACCTCTACCAGGTACAGGGAATTCTACTACTCTGCTTCTCTCCTCTTGCTTCAGTTTTATGATCATCCTGAATCGCTGTTTCCCTATCTTCATGGTGCTGGCCTGGATCTATTCTGTTTCCATGACTGTAAAGAGCATCGTCTTGGAGAAGGAGTTGAGACTGAAGGAGACCTTGAAAAATCAGGGTGTCTCCAACACAGTGATTTGGTGTACCTGGTTCCTGGACAGCTTCTCTGTCATGTCAATGAGCATCTTCCTCCTGACAATATTCATCATGGTAAGCCAGATGGAAAAGGCCCAGAAAATCCTGAATCGTTTTCTTCCTCTCACCTTTCCTCCTGTTAATGAACTTGTCCCTAGAATAGTCACTGGCCACCAAGAATTGTATGACATGCAACTGCCCAGCCATTTCAGCCAAGGTAGAAGACAGAGAGACAAAGTCTCACCTAAGAAGCCACTGTGTCATAGTATCTTCCCTGCTCCTACTTCCTGCCCAGAGAGCCACAGTCTACATAGATTATCTAGCCCCTTTCCATGGACTATCTGTAGAAGCTGCTGTTAGCAGAGCCCAGTACAGGGTTATTTTATGTGCAAAGGGTTCTCTCCTTTTAAACACAGAAGAAATGAATACAAAGAGTATTCTCTTGGGATTACAGTCCTAACCACCAGCTGGGTTGGGAATGTGGAGAGCCTTTTCAGTGTATTAGGAGAGAAGTGTATGCCATCCATGCTGGACCATACCTGGTGCCTACTTGGTTCAGGACTGTTCCATTACATATCCTGTCCAACCAATACATATCCATTTAAATTAAATCCTATCCCTTCCTTATGCAGTAAAATGTACTAGATCTGAGGGGTTTTGATTTTAGTGTTGCACTCAAGTCCCGTGAACTAGAGCACTATCAAAACCAATGCTACCCTAGCCAGTTTGGCTCAGTGGATAGAGCATCAGCCTGCAGACCAAAGGGTCCTGGGTTCGATTCTTGGTTGCAGGCTCCTCCCTGGCTCAGGCCCTGGTCAGGGCTCGTGCAGGAGGCAACCAATCGATGTGTTTTTCTCACATCGATGTTTCTCTCTGTCTTTCCCTCTCTCTTGCACTCTCTTAAAAAAAAAAATCAATGGAAAAATATCCTTGGGTGAGCATTAACAACAACAAAAACTAATGCTGGTGTAGAGGTCATTCTGATCCACAGAGTTGAGGAAAAGCTGAGCACCTTGTCTTTCTCTAGGCGTCCCTTGTTCCTTCAGTCTGCTACTTTCCCCACTACCAAGACATTTGTGTCCTCAGAACTAAAGGAGTCAAAATGCATAAGCATCTGACTTACACAAAATGCATAAACCTGCATGACATCATGCAATGGACCATGAGACTTGTTGCTGGTGACATTGAGATCTGCCTGCCTAAGAATGAGCACTAGGACTTCAAAGCTTCTAAGATGTGAGGTAAAGAATGTTCACCATGAGTTGCTTGTACAAAAAGCTTCCGCCTTGTGGGAACCAGAACATTGTTCTTCTACTAATGATGGAAACAGAGCTTTCTACAGCAAAATAGGATTTTCCTTTTAATGACACTCCCATCTTTCCCTTGTCCTTCCTTCCCACCTCAGCTATGCAGGAAAGAAGCTGGAAGCTGGTACAATGGGAAGGTTCGCTTGTTATTCAAGCTATTAAGAGCAAAAAAGAAAAGTGGTTCTTACAGGAAACCAAAGCCAATGAGGGTTGAATCGGTCAAGTGAATTTCATCTCTGCCTTAAATCAATGAGAAATTATAAAGCCCTAGAAGTTTATAGGACTTTGCTTTGAGCTGAGATAAGAAATGGATTTCATTCTTCTGAGAATAGCAACAACCATCTTAAAATTCTTCCAGCCAAAAGCCACAGGGTTAGCTGTGGACTTGCTTTTATTGCATTGTGTGTGATTAAGGAGATTAAGGGAAAGGGGTGAGCTTTCCAGGGTGATGTGGAGACCTCTTCAACACAAAATCATAAGCTCTGAGTCTTAATCTTGACTTTTATTTAGATTTCCTCAAAGTTTAGTTATAGTTAAGCATGGCTTTCTTCCACCTCTCTTTGCCATGTGTTTTATTCTATTTTTAAAAATCTGTTCTACCAAAGCCCAGCTGGCACGAGAGCATGAATGGAAGAGAAAGAGTAGCAACAGCAGATAAGTAGCACATTTGTTCTACTCAACTCTCAAATGCCCATGACAAATCTTGCTAATTGGTCTCTCTTTTCCCCTGAGAGGAACCCAGTGCTGCAGGGCACCACTACCAATGATTCAGAACCAGCAAGAGATGAACCTTATTTGTATCTTTATGTTTCGAAGAACAGGGCAATCGATATATATATATTTGGAGTTATGCACAAAGGGTAAAAATCCTCATAGGGTGCCATAGCAAATAAGAACCAAGAAGCCCTAATTCATTTGAACATTTCAATTTATTCTATAATGTAACTGGCAGCAGCTCATTTATTAAAAATAGCTAGTTTAGATCTATTCTTTATATAGCCAAAGTGATTGAATCATTAGCTAATGTGAAGATACTGAGTATTACTCACAGGTTCTATGAAATGAGTTTGTATAATATTATGGACGGGGAGGTATTAATCTACTTTCAGGTGATATGGATTAATTACTGATATTTTCACCTATGTGAGTGACAAATCTCAGAATACAAGTACAAATGATTTACTCAGTAGGCCAGGCCCCAGGCAAAATGTAAAAGCGTATTGAGTGGTCTCCCATCCCCCTCTTTTTATTTATTTTTTTAGCATGAACCCATTGCTGCCTTTATATGCTGTAAAATGAGTTTCTTGGCTAATTCCATCTCCCTCTTTTGTTCCTCATCTGCTAAGTATACCCCAGAGCTGTTGATGGTCCAAGACCCCTATGCAGATCTTCCTCCTCTGCTCAAATCCCACCAAGGATTTGCTTAATTAACACATAGTAATTAGTTGGTAATTCTAATGTGTTACCCTGCTATGGAAATGGCATTCCTAGAATTTAAGGGACTCAATACGTTGAGTCTTAAATGTGGAAATTTAGGCACCAACAACAGGCTGGTGGAAGAGATCCCTCTGGGGCGAGGGCTTCTTAAGTTCCTGGATTCACTGGTTGAGGTCATCCCTTGAGAGGGACGGTCACCCCTGGATCTGGATGCAAGTTACTCACTCAAGTGGTCTCTTTGGTTTCAGCATGGAAGGATCCTGCATTACAGCAACCCCTTCATCCTCTTCCTGTTCCTGCTGGCTTTCTCCACCGCCACAATCATGCAGTGCTTCCTGCTCAGCACCTTCTTCTCCAGGGCCAGCCTGGCCGCAGCCTGCAGTGGTGTCCTCTACCTCACCCTCTACCTGCCTCACATCCTCTGCTTCGCCTGGCAAGACCGAATGACAGCCGACCTGAAGATGGCTATGGTGAGGGACCCAGGGCTCACCCCTGGCATCTGATACAATTCCTCTGATGGGTCTATAGCAATCCAAGAGGACTGGCCCACCTTTCGAAGGGATCCACTTTGCCTTTTGGCTCAAAGGGACGTAGTAAGGCTTAAGGACACCGGGGTATAGGAATGACCTGACGGTTCCTCCCCACCAAACCTGCTTGATTAGTCTGCCCTGGGAAGTAATTGAAAACCAGTTCAGTTCATAGGTCCTTTGTGTGGCCACAAGGGGAAAACAGCCAGACCCACTTCACTCAGTTTTCTTCTCCTGGCCTTTGACCAGATTCAGAAGTAAGGAAGCTTGCCCCCTTAACTGTTCTGTCCAGAAAGATGTTCCCATGAATGAAAAGTTTTGTTTTTTGCCAAAAGAATTTCAACTGGAGCAGCTCTCCAAGTGTCTTTATCATACTCCACCACTGCATGCAGAAAGGGGTACAGGAATGAGCCGGTCCAGAGTCAGGCTCTCTTGCCAGGAGAGGTCTCCGGAAAATGGACTTCCGATTGCCCAAGAGACCTCTTAGTTCATGATTCCCAAACACCACTGTTTTTTCTTTAATCATTTTCAAATAGGCTATTTCTCCTCTCCTTAACCAGGCTAAAGAACTTCTGGGCCCTGTGGGGTGCAGTTTCTTCCAGAATCTCCCTGTCCACAGTTCTTTGTGCGGTACAGTTGGGAAGGGCTACCACCTGCTTCTCGTTGGGGAAAGATCTGAGGTCTAAGTTGTTCTCACAATTCAAACTTATTTGGCTCCAGAGCTGCTAGGGCATCTGCCTTTTATTTTTTGTGTTAAATAAGAAACTAATTGCTGTATTTATAGCACCAATTTCTAAAATAATCACAATGGGCTAGTAGCAAGAAATCCTTTGGACTCTACCTGGGGGTAGAGCTGGACGGTCTTGGTATACTGGTTAGATGATCAGTATTTTGAGACCACAGCTAGATTCTTGGGTGTGTGGATCCACCAGAAAGCTATAATTCTGGCAACTGTGTGGATCATGGCTGGGCTGAGATTTAAAAAAATGATTTATGTGATCATATAGCTAAAGAACCCCTTCTTTTTGCAGAGAAACATTCTGAACCCAACCTTAGGTCCTCCAAACTATGGGGAGGCCTCTGAGCAGAGGAAATGGGAATAGCCCATCCCTCTGCCTGTGCCTATGTGCTTTCTGTCAGGTCAGGGGCCAGTGTGAGGACATGGCTGGGGAACTTCCTCTTAAGGCATCCTTCTCTGCACACTACCTATTCTCTTGACTAGTACTCTCCACAGAGAACCTAAAAAAGAATGTCTCCAGTCTGGAGATGGGGAAAGGTGAGATAGTCAATGTTATCTGAGACCTTTCTGGGCTCTGACAGATCTCAGAAGGTCATGAGACCATCCCTTGCGTAGCCCCTTATCCTGCCCTAGGAAACCAATGACTTTGTGGACCCTTCTAATGGGATTCTCACAAAGCTGCTCAAGTTAGCTTCTTTGTTCTTAAGAATGAGGTAGAAAGGAGGAGGAAGGGTAGGGAGGAAGACCTGAGGACCTTTGGTTTTTCAGTGTGCATTGTGTTTGTCTTCTCCATAAAACAACTGTGTTCCATTGATCAGGGAAGAGGTGGCCTAGTGGGTAGTAGGCAGGAGTCTCTGAGACCTTGGAGGCATTCCTATAATTCTTGTCCTGTGGGAAGACTGCCTTAACCCCTCCCTGAGGCTTTACACCTGAACACATTGAGGACCCTCTTTTGGCCCTTCTCCCTACCTTGTGAGCATCTGAGCACTGCCAGGTTGGGTAAGAATCCCTCTGCTCACCTCATGTGCCCTCTTTGTCCCACTGCAGAGCCTGCTGTCTCCTGTGGCATTTGGCTTTGGCACTGAGTACCTGGCTCGCTTTGAGGAGCAAGGCCTGGGGCTGCAGTGGAGCAATATTGGGAAAAGTCCGATGGAAGGAGATGAATTCAGTTTCCTGATGTCCATGAAAATGATGCTCCTCGATGCTGCTCTGTATGGCTTGCTTGCCTGGTACCTTGACCAGGTGTTTCCAGGTAACTGTTCCTATTCATTGGGTAAAAGTAATTGAGTTCTTCAGATCCCCAGCCCTACCCTTTCATCTAGTTTAAATCTCATCTTTTCTGAACTCTTTCAATTTGGGTTCTCAGAACCAGCATTTGAAACTAAAATCCAGGAGTCAAAAATCCTCAAGTGAATGCTGTTGACTCCACAACTGAAGTAGATCCAGAATCCGATCCCTTGTCCCCATCTCTACACAAGGTTCCCAGGCCTCCTTCCGCTACTACCTCCTACCAGTCTGTTCTCCCAACTGTATTCAGAGATCCTTTAGATTTAGGTTACACAGTGTTAACCTTCCATTCAAGTCTCTCCAGTGGCATTTTCTCTTGTTCAGAGTAAAATCCAATGTCCTAACCCTGGTCTACAAGACTCTTCATTACCAGCCTCAACTATCTTCCTCATCTCCTATCACCCCCATGTGTCTCTGCTGCAGCAACACCAGCCTCCTTACTGGTAGTTCTTCAATACACTGAGTTCATTTCCTCCTCAGGACCTTTGCACCTCCTGTTCTTAGTGTCTGGAGAGTGTTTCTACACACACACACACACACACACACACACACACACTCATATCTGAAGGCTTGCTTCCTCACTTTGTTCAGGTCTCTAGTCTCATGTCATCTTATCACTGGGATCTTTCCAGACTGAAAATATCTAACCCAATGTTAATAATAATCCTTTAGTGCTAATGTTCCCTTATCCTACTTTGTTTTATTTTTAAAAAATCACCATCTGACATGATATTTCTTTATGTGTTTGTGTATTAACCTCTCCTAATAGAATGTGGACCATGAGGGCAGGGCCCTGGTCTATTTTGTTCACTATTATAGTTTCAGTGCCTAGAATAGTACCCTACTTTGGGTAGATAAATATCTTCATTATGGAAAATCAGCTCCTGAATTAAAATGTTCTGTTTTTGCATATTTTTGTATTTGCTTTGGAGAAATCAGATTTTCCTTCAAATTAATCTTTCCTGGTAGCTAGAGAAGTCCCACCTCCATTTGAGTGGTCTCCAAGCCAACCAGCAGCCACCTTGTGCTAAGGCTTCCATGGCTTGGCTCTCGATGCTGTAGCCAGGAGCTGGCAGGGGAGAAGGAGGCTGAGCCTCCTCCCTGGCAAGGGACAGCTCTCAGATCATCTCAGGGCAGCATTTGCTGGCAGAAATATGAAGGCAGCAAGTCTGAAATAGGACAAAGATCACTAGGCTGAGTCAGGAGGCCTGGGTTTGGATCAGGCTGTTATAACAAAGTACCACAAACTGGAGGCTTAAAACAACAGAAATTTGTCATCTCACAGATTCTGGAGGCTAAAAAGCCAAAGTCAAGGAGCTGGCAGAGCCATGCTCCCTCTGAAACCTGTATGGGAAGGACCCTGCCTTACCTCTTCGTAGCTTCTGTTGGTTTCTCAGCAATCCTTGGAATTTCTTGGATTGTAGATGCGTCACTAAAATCCTCCCTCTTCACATGTTGTTCTCTCTGTGTCTATTTTCACGTGGTCATCCTCTTATAAGGACATCAGTCACATTGGATTAGGGGCCCACCCTACTGCAGTGTGACTTAATCTCAACTAATCACACCTGCAATGATTCTATTTCCTTTTTTTTTTTTTTTAATCCTCATCAGAGGATATATTTTCCATTGATTTTCAGAGAGAGTGGAAGGGAGGGAGAGGAGAGAGAGAGAGAGAGAGAGAGAGAGAAACATCAATGTGAGAGAGACACATCAATTGGTAACCTCCCACACACACCCTGAATGGGGTGGGGGTTGAACCTGCAACCCAGGTGCATGCCCTTGACTGGGAATCGAACCTGAGACCCTTATATGTGCAGGGTGATGCTCTAACCACTGAGAACACCAACCAGGGCACAATGACTTGATTTCCAAACAAGGCCCAGATTATGAGGACTCTGGTGTCTTTGTTTCTGATACCAAATGTGTCATTTTTCCAACACCAAACAGTTCTCCAATTCAATTAAACAATTCAATTCAATTCTGATAGTAATTTTCCAGAATTAGTGCAGACCCCACAGGTTCAGTCCCATAGACTGCTCCAATTTCAGACGCCAGCTGCAAATGCTGTGCCCAGGCTGCCACACTTTGGCCAGCTGACTACAAATTCAATATTTGTAGTCAGCTGGCCAAATATTGACCCCTCCACTTTCGGTTCAATATTTCACTAGAACAACTCACCAGAACTCAGGGAAGTGGTCTACTTAGTTACAGCTCCATAATAAAGAATACAACTTAGGAACAGACAAATGAAGGGATTAATAGGGTGAGGTAGAGGAGGGGTGGTTCATGGAGCTTCCCTGCTCTCTCCAGGTGCACTACCCTCCAAGCTCCTGAATTTTATTGTTCAAGTTTTTATAACCCCATCTCTAGAGATGGCGGGTGGGACTGAAAGTTCCCATCCACTTTTTACATATTTGGTTTTTCTGGTGACCACGCCCCGTCATAAAGCTATTTAGGGGCCCCTCAGAATCACCTCAGTAGCATAAATTCAGGTGTGGTTGACAAATGGGCTCATTATGAATAACAAGTCCAAGGGTTTTAGTTCTGCCAGAAACTGAAAATGAAGACCACTTATGTTTTATATTCTACTACAGACCTCAGCACATCATTTTTTGGCGAGGAGGCTACACAATTCAACCCGTAACAGTGACTTTGAGCAATACACTTGAGTTTGCTCAGCTGCAGTTTTTTTCTGTCTAACTAGGCCATTAGAAGGAGATAAGTGAAAATTAGCTGAATTGAGAATGAAACTTACGCATAATTCAAGAACTTTATTTTAGCCAAGCTAAAGCTTTAATTTGTTCAACAACTATTTACCAAGCAGCACCCGAGTGTTAGGTTTACCACCAGGTTCTGGAAACGGGGTGAAAAAGACAGACCCAGGTCTGCCCTAAAGGGGCTTACAGTCTAGCGGCGGCCATAAAACATGGGGTAACTACTAAGTAAGAAAAGATAATATTCTGGCAAAATCAACATTTTACAGGGAGCAAAGCTTGCTAAGCAGTGGTTCTCAACCTTCCTAATGCCGCGACCCTTTAATACAGTTCCTCATGTTGTGGTGACCCCCAACCACAAAATTATTTTCGTTGCTACTTCATAACTGTAATTTTGCTACTGTTATAAATCGTAATGTAAATATCTGATATGCAGGATGTATTTTCATTGTTACAAATTGAACATAATTAAAGCATAGTGATTAATCACAAAAACAATATGTAATTATATATGTGTTTTCCAATGGTCTTAGGCGACCCCTGTGAAAGGGTCGTTCAACCCCCAAAGGGGTCGCGACCCACAGGTTGAGAACCACTGTTCTAAACTAATAGCCATTCATTGACGTGAGGGGGGGGGGGGGGGGGGGGAGAGTTTAAATCAGTGATATTAGAACCAGTATGCCAGTGTTAGAATCCCTGCACCTCTGTTTTATTAGCTGTGACCTTGGGTAGATGACTCAAACTCAGTATGCCTTCATCTCCTTTTCCACGGGAATACTACTCCCACCTATCTCCTAAGCTTGCTTTGAGGAGTAAATTATTTAACATGTGGAACGTGCTAATAGTAATGCCTGACACAGAAAGAGCATCTAATGAATGTTAGTGGTTGTCATCTTATTATTACCTGGTAATTATTGAAAAGGGCAAGATTAAATTCTGTAATAAAATGTTTTCTTAGAAAACTATATGTCGCCCAAGATCATCAGTCTTAGTGTTGCTGGTTCCACCTAAAAAACATGACCTTTTGGATTAAAACATGTTGGAAGGAGTAGTCTTTGTGGTATCCCATGGATAGCTGTGTGAAGGCTTATGAACTACAAATATCTGTAGTGACAACTGGAGGTTTAGATAAATTCTAGATCTTATAGAACTGTGGTGAGGCAGGATGACGTGGGCTTTCTCTCTTTATTTCCTTATTTTTAGGGGACTATGGAACACCACTTCCTTGGTACTTCCTTCTGCAAGAGTCCTATTGGCTTGGTGGCGAAGGTGAGTTTCTTTTAACTTAAAAATTAAAAAAGCACATGTTAATGTTTGAAACTAACTTCTTTGGCTACACATGGGCTATGTGTAGGTTACAGAGGTGGCTCTTACATCAAGTGTGTGATTCCTGATTGCTCTGCTGCCTCCTGGGAGCTCAGCCACACAGCTTCTGGGAACCCACCTTTTGTGAGTCTGGGCCAGAGGGCGTGGCTGAGCATTGCACAGCTTTCGCCCAGTGGATTAAACTGCCCTAGTAAAAGAAGGCCAAACCACTTTAGGGTACACATGACCTCTGCAGCTTTTCAGTTTAAAGCCAAGAGATCCACAGAATCATGAAGGAACCTTTGCATTCATCTTCTCCTGCTTCCTTTTTCATTTCTCTTCACCTTTTCAAAGTATGAACTAATTCATTCCCTTTAGGGTAAGGACTCGACCAGAGGCTGAGGCGGGGCTGTGGTCTTCAAGGCAAATATCTCAGGCTCTCCTCGCATTGATCTTCATGGTGGTTGTGGAAGAGGGCTCAAAGGGCATTTGGCCACAATGCATCTTAGATAACATTTGCCTTTCCTACTGAACAGGACAGGAGGCCTGAAAGAGAGTTCCAGAAAAGCCACAGATTCTTTTGTGAGGTTAGAGAAGGCAGCAAACATTCCTAACCTGAGAGCTCGGGACTCCCCCGGAGCTGGGAGGTTCTGGAAACAAAGGAAATATTTTCCAATCTGTTTATTCCTCATCTACCTGCTTTTAACTTTATATTATTGGGCCTGTGCCAGCATTTATCCTTTAAGCACTAAGATAGGTGTTTGTTTTCTCTAGGGGATTAGCCTCGGGCCTTTAAAAGGCTTGGGTGGGTTTTTTTCTTTTTTTAATGCTTCAAACAAACAGCACTTCCACAGCTCAGTATTTTTCCATTACGTTGGTTTGTCTGTCTTATCTATTTATAAACTTCTAAATTTCTACTATAGTAAAGTTGTAATCCATTAAATTATGAATGGGAATATTCTAAAGTTATAAATGGGAATTTTCAACACAAGTGTGTGTTTCTGAAATGTTTCTAATTTCAATGAATATCAAGATTTGTGGGCTTTTCCCCCTCTACAATCTCAGCAGATTCTCTGCCTCTCAAAAATATAAAAATAAAATTAGGACAAATGTGCTCCTTCAAAAATGAGTCACATATTTTTGCCAACAGAAGCCCAATATTTTTCATTTGTCTCACAGGCTAGATTGAACTAGATTCCTAAATCTCTCTATAATCAGAAGAGAGCTGGGCTTCTCCACCTAACCCCCTCCTTTCACAGATGAAGAAATCGAGCCCAAGAGACACCTAGTGTCTTGCCCAAGTTCCCATTGGTCACGTGGGACAAAGTCTGGAACTGGGACCACATTTCCTAACAAGGAACTCACTCCAAAGAATAAAGTATTTAGAAGAATATTTCCTCCTACTATTTTATTACACGTTAGTACAGTATCATAACTAATAATGGTCAAAGGAATCATGGACAATAGATTAAAAACCCTTCAGGAAGCAGAAGTGGAGGTACGGGAGTGACCACCAGGCCAGTATTTGCCACTGCACTACACACCTGTGCATCCACAGAGGGTAGTGTGGACAGAGGCCCTGGCTGGCTGCTGCATCATAAACTCACCCATTCATGTGGGTGAGCTTGAGGAGGAGCCTTAGGGGCTTGGTGACAGTGGTTCCTTCTGCCCCTGCTGTCCTCTCTGGCTGGCTGGCTCTCCTGCTTCTCTTCCCCTTCCAGGATGTCCTGCTGTCCTTTTAAATCAAATGCCGAGGTTACAAAAAAATGCCTCTCTGTGTGTGTATATGGGTGGGTGTGGGGGTGTGGTGTGAGAGAGTATGTGTGAGTGTGAGAATGTGTCTGTGACATACATGTGGGGGGTGTGTGTGTGTGTGTGTGTGTGTGTGTGTGTGTGTTTATATAAACCATACTTCACCACCAGGGTCAACTCTGGTAAACCATTTCTCAGCCTGTAAATTAAGCTGGCTGCCCATGACATCACATTGAATGGACTTTTCCTCAAGGTTCACCACAGCTTTGACATGTTTGGGATTGGAGTGAAAAGCACTTCTGGTGAGACAGCGAAAATTAACCCACTTCAAATTCAGTCTTGGTTTTGTTAATATATATTTTTAATCACAATATCCGACATCGAGGCCTCTCCTGGCATGTTAAGGGGATAAAGTGAAACTCCTGTTAAAAAAAACAAAACTCCCCCTGCACTGGGCAAAGGTCACACAATGTGGCCACTGGGGGCACCGCTAGCCACTTTCAGAACCTCACAGACCTGCAGGTCAGAAGTTGCAGGGCCCTGCTCAGGGCTGGTCCCTGGGAATGCTGACTTGGCCTTTGTTGTTGTTGTTGTTAATCCTCACCCAAGGATATTTTCCAATAATTTTTAGGGAGAGTAGAAGAGAGAGGGAAAGACAGAGAAACATCGATGTGTCCCTCACATCAACTGGTTGCCTCCTGCATGAGCCCCGACCAGGGCCTGGGCTGGGGAAGAGCCTGCAACCAAGGTACATGTCCCTGACCGGAATCAAACCTGTGACCCTTTGGTCCACAGGCCAACACTCTATCCACTGAGCCAAACCGGCTAGCAGGGGTGGGCAAACTATTTGACTCGAGGGCCACAATGGGTTCTTAAACTGGACCGGAGGGCCGGAACAAAAGCATGGATGGAGTGTTTGTGTGAACTAATATAAATTCAAAGTAAACATCATTACATAAAAGGGGTTGGTCCTTTTTTTTTTTTTAGTTTTATTCATTTCAAACGGGCCAGATCCGGCCCGCGGGCCGTAGTTTGCCCACGGCTGGGCTAGGGGCTGACTTGGCCTTTTGAGGAAACTGTGTTTTCCAGTTATGATAGGAAACTCTGCCCCGACCCCCGTTTTCTGCATTTGCTGGTGCACAGCTCTCATCAGGAAAGTGGCTGTGCCTTCTGATTGGTGCAGGATGTTCAACCAGAGAAGCAAGGGCCCTGGAAAGGACAGAACCCGTAACAGAGGAAATGGAGGACCCGGAACACCCAGAAGGAGTAACAGGTAACAACCTCAGTAAAGAATGCAGAGCAGAGACAGGGAAAAGGAACCCAGGAAACTGGCGTTCTCTGTTGACAAGGGTTAACCCTGAGAGCTTCCCAGGGTCCAGCTGCACGTTTGCGGAATGAATGGTCCAGCCAGACATGAACGCATATTTCCTGGAGAAAGCAAATACCAAGTATGTTGCCTTGTTAGGCAAATCCCAAGTGAGTTGCACAAATGTGCTGACTTCCGAGGATTTAGCAAGAACAATAACTTGGGTCACTGGGACTTAAGGCGGATATGAGCTATAAGGAAAGACAAAAATAAATGCTTCTGTGCGCTGGGGGAAGAGTGTAGTGGTGCTGACTTCACTCGTGGTTCACAAATCTAGATGCCCATTCATTCAAGTCCTCAAAAGCCTTTCCTGGCCGTGGAGGTTACCTAATTCCGAGCTGATGAACGAGGCTATAAGTGTTCCTGTGGCCTTTGCCTCCCTTCCCTTCCCTTCCCTCTCGAACCAGTTCTGTGCTTCCCAATGTGCTCCATTCTCTAAGCATATGCATTTCTCTGCGGATGCTAAATGCTCTTGCTCTTCTCACCCTGGGTTAGAGAGGCAGCCTGGCCTCTGACTTTGCCTGGCGTTGCACGAGAGGTTCGGGCCTCTGCGCTTCTGGCCCACGCCCGGTGCCGTTTCACAGGGCTGAGGTCAGTGGCCTGCAGCTCCTCAGAGAGGCGATTTGCAGTCAACAGCGCATCTGGAAAGACCCTTCTCCCTGAGTGAAAAACCGAGACTGAAATCAAGGGGCTGGAGGCTGGTCCCGTCTGTTATAGGCAAGGCCAGGAGGAACCGAGATAAGAAGGTTTGGGATGTTTTTTGCAGGAGAGTAAATGCCCAGAACTACAATGCTAAGATGGAAATTAAGTCGTGCTGTATAGGGTGAACCAAAGCAGGGAGAGACCAGAGGCCAGGGAGACTCGGACACTACAGTGATGAGGGTCTGCAGTGGAGGGGCATGTGGGAGTAGAAAAGTGCAGGGGTTGAGTTTGAGGGACAGTATAGGGGAAAAGTGGACTGTCCTACTCACTTCACTGGAGAAACTCTGGAGTTGTCCACGTGGCCTCAAATATTTGAGCCAAGGTGACTAGGAGAATGGCTCCCATAATGGACATGAGAGAGTCTGAAGGACAGTGTTATTTGGGAAAAAGAGGAGGCTGAGCTGCTACAGAAATCCATGAGGAAATGCCCCACGGACTGTTGGAAATGAGGGCCTGGGATTGAAGATTGAGTTTAGGGCTGACTCCCCATATAGATAGTAAGTGCACTGTGGGTTCAAATCCCATCTCTGCCACTCATGTACCTTGTGACCTTGATTGGACCCTTGATGTCTCTGAGTCTTAGGTTTCCTCATCTATAGAAATGGGCATAATAATATGTATCCCATGGAGCTGTTAAAAGGGTGAAATGGGGTATTCTATATAAAGCACTTAAAATAGTGCCTGTTCAACTAGGTACTACTATTACCGTTATTATTCTGTAGTCATCCTTACAAAGGTCACAGCTAAAGCCATGGGGGCAGGTGAAATTATAGGCAGAAGACAGTGGTCTGAAGAAAGGATTATGGGGAATGTGTACATTAGACGTCATATTTACCTCGTGTTCATTTTTCCCTCCAAGACTCCTTCTTTGAACGTGAGCTTCCAGGCCTGGTTCCTGGGGTGTGTGTGAAGAACCTGGTAAAGGTTTTTGAGCCTTATGGCAGGCCAGCCGTGGACCGTCTTAGCATTAATTTCTATGAAAACCAGATCACCGCCTTCCTTGGTCACAACGGAGCAGGGAAAACCACCACCTTGTGAGTCTTCAGGCGAAGATGCTGTATTGCCATTTGTCCTGTCATTTTCCAGCTCTATTATTTCCCTCTTAGCTTCAACCTACTCTTTCCCACTGAGTTTTAGTGACAAAAAAATGTGCTCTATATTTGTGTCCCAGGGATGTATAAAGCACACTGCAGTAGTCAATGCTCGCTGACATATATTGTTTCATTTGATCCTCACAAGGAGTTGTAGAGGGAGGTGGGGTATGTTTATTGCCCCCTTTGTGTGCCAAGGAAGTAGACATCCAGAGAGTTGAAGTGACTTCCTGAGCCACCAAGTCATAATGGTTCAGTGGGGGAAGAGCCAGGGCCCCCACAATTGTCCCTTGTCCCTGACAGTGCAAGTCCTTCTCCCTGCCCCCCAGCCCCCCTAGTGTTACTGTCATCAACGGTGGTGATAAAGTTATGACCATCATCATATGCCCACAGTCAATATAGTTCTTACTTATTTGCAAAGAGCATTCCTTTTCCTACCTATGGTGGTAGTTCTGGAGAAAGTAAAAAGGGTGCAGTCTCTAGAGCAAGCATGTCGAACTCAGAGGCTAACATGGGCCAAATAAACAAGGTTTAAGTTTATGTGGGCCACACAAAAAAAAGCTTCAAAATTCATAGAAATGTAGGTTTATTTTGATAGAGACATGCTGAATACAAAGGGAAGAAATAAATAAGTAATCATTAACATAAAATAATAGAACATTTTAATAAAAATTAATATTTTTTTCTTGAACATTAACTTACCAGACACTGAAAAACTACACAAATTACTAAGCATAATACAAATAAGCCTATTTTTCTTATTCTCTGAAAGTGAAATATTTCATCTTGCACACACCAAACAAGTCAGTCCAAGACTGATGACATGGCAATAGGCTGCTAAAATATTCGCTGCTAGTATTAGTGGAGAGAAATGGTGCGCCTGTGCGTAAGACATGTAAGGCGTGTAAGGAAAATGAATGCAACATGATTCTAGTAATCAGTCATTAGTGAACGTTGTAGCTTGTTATTAATAACTAGTGACCTGGTGCACGAAATTCATGCACATTAAAAGAGAATTAATTAGAGGAAATATTTTAATATTGCTATTTGCCCTTTATCTATAATAGAAGTGTCAGAGATGAAAGAAAATTAGTAAAATATATATAAAAATCTCCCTCCTGTCAGAGTCTGGAGCATGCCGTGGGACCCAGAGTCAAGTCCCTGCCCACCTGCGCACACCTCGAAATCACACGAGACCCAGACCCGGCCGGCCCCACCCCTGTCAAGCCCTGCAAGGGGGGGGGGGGGGCG
>NW_005361913.1:138895-140185 GCF_000412655.1 Myotis brandtii | reverse complement strand
CGGAGGGGGGGGGGGGGGGGCGCAGCCTCAGGCCCCCTGTCAAGCCCCGACAGGTGGGGGGGCAGCCTCAGGTCCTCCTGCCCGGCCTCAGGTCCCCTGGCCCAGCCTCAGGTTCCCTGGCCCTGGCATGATGGCATGACAACCATTTGCATATTAGCTCTTTATTATATAGGATTATGTGTAACAGGATATTTATAAAGCACACTGCAGTAGTCAATGCTCGCTGACATATATTGTTTCATTTGATCCTCACAAGGAGTTGTAGAGGGAGGTGGGGTATGTTTATTGCCCCCTTTGTGTGCCAAGGAAGTAGACATCCAGAGAGTTGAAGTGACTTCCTGAGCCACCAAGTCATAATGGTTCAGTGGGGGAAGAGCCAGGGCCCCCACAATTGTCCCTTGTCCCTGACAGTGCAAGTCCTTCTCCCTGCCCCCCAGCCCCCCTAGTGTTACTGTCATCAACGGTGGTGATAAAGTTATGACCATCATCATATGCCCACAGTCAATATAGTTCTTACTTATTTGCAAAGAGCATTCCTTTTCCTACCTATGGTGGTAGTTCTGGAGAAAGTAAAAAGGGTGCAGTCTCTAGAGCAAGCATGTCGAACTCAGAGGCTAACATGGGCCAAATAAACAAGGTTTAAGTTTATGTGGGCCACACAAAAAAAAGCTTCAAAATTCATAGAAATGTAGGTTTATTTTGATAGAGACATGCTGAATACAAAGGGAAGAAATAAATAAGTAATCATTAACATAAAATAATAGAACATTTTAATAAAAATTAATATTTTTTTCTTGAACATTAACTTACCAGACACTGAAAAACTACACAAATTACTAAGCATAATACAAATAAGCCTATTTTTCTTATTCTCTGAAAGTGAAATATTTCATCTTGCACACACCAAACAAGTCAGTCCAAGACTGATGACATGGCAATAGGCTGCTAAAATATTCGCTGCTAGTATTAGTGGAGAGAAATGGTGCGCCTGTGCGTAAGACATGTAAGGCGTGTAAGGAAAATGAATGCAACATGATTCTAGTAATCAGTCATTAGTGAACGTTGTAGCTTGTTATTAATAACTAGTGACCTGGTGCACGAAATTCATGCACATTAAAAGAGAATTAATTAGAGGAAATATTTTAATATTGCTATTTGCCCTTTATCTATAATAGAAGTGTCAGAGATGAAAGAAAATTAGTAAAATATATATAAAAATCTCCCTCCTGTCAGAGTCTGGAGCATGCCGTGGGACCCAGAGTCAAGTCCCTGCCCACCTGCGCACACCTC
>NW_005361913.1:136749-138843 GCF_000412655.1 Myotis brandtii | reverse complement strand
GAAGGGGGGGGGGGCGCAGCCTCAGGCCCCCTGTCAAGCCCCGACAGGTGGGGGGGCAGCCTCAGGTCCTCCTGCCCGGCCTCAGGTCCCCTGGCCCAGCCTCAGGTTCCCTGGCCCTGGCATGATGGCATGACAACCATTTGCATATTAGCTCTTTATTATATAGGATTATGTGTAACAGGATATTGTAAAAATTAAGTTATGAAATTTTTATTAAAACGTTTCTTACATACCATTAATCTGGCTGGGCTGCAAAAATATTAGTTGTGGGCCTCATGTGGCCCGCTGGCCGTGAGTTTGACATGCTTGCTCGGGTAACAGCCTGGAGACTGAAGGCCAAATTCAGGGAAGGGGAAAGCTCAGCATAGACGGCTCAGCTCCCCTCACTTTTCTAAGGGACCTGAGCGCCATCTGCTGAGGAGGAGGACATGGACAGCTAACATTTCCCAAGTTGCAGCGGAGACATCAAGGACTCCCTCTTAAGGGGCAGGAACCCATATGACACACCATCCTCGAGTCCTTTGGCTTCTGTCAGAGCCCCAGGAAAGAACAGCAGTGTACACCCTTCACTGGAATGTTCTCTGAGGGCGGTTCAGTGCGAATGGAATGCAGGGCTTGTGCCATTATATTTGGTTCTATTTCCCTCTAGTGGTTGATCAACAGAGATTTCAGCTTCCAAGTACAAATTCAGAGAGCCTGAGATGGTATCTGAACTCAGGGCCGTGCTGGGTGGGGCAGCGTGAGATCCCTCTGACTTCTCTCCTCGCTAACTAATATGGTCAGAGAACTCCCTCCAGGGCCCCGGGGCTTCTCACAGGCAAACACATTACTTCACCGACTGCTGCAATGCAGCTTCCCCTGGGGTTGAAACACAATGTTTAACACAAATAATATTTTTGAGGTTTACTTTATCTTGGCACTGTTCTAAGTGCTTTATAGGTATTAACTCTTTTAATTCTCGCAACAACTTCATGAGATGGGCGTCATTATTTCTCATTTTTCAAAAAGACTGACATTGCTGTTGGCTCTTTATGCTTTGGATCCAAAAAAATAATGTGGTTAGTGGTAATTCCCATACCTGCCTTGAATCAATTAGCAAATACATATTGAATGCCTGGGCTTCTCATGAAGACCCTTCCTCTGTGCTTTGTAAAGGTGACATCAGCAAAGCATTGGCCCAGGTACTGAACTCCTTCTATTGAGCAGTGAATGGCTGAGTTGGGGAGGGACCTTCGGGTGTAAGTGAACGTCCCACAGCTGGGAATCCTGGAGGCCCATCAGCTTGCCTGGGAACACTAGGAAAGAAGTAGACGCAGAGAAGGAAGGCACATGCGGGCCTGGACATACACACTGGTGCTAAGCTGTTGTCCCCACAGCTAAGGATGGTTTGGGTTCAGTTGAGAGCCAAAGACAGAAATCACTGTGAGAGTTCGCACTGACCCTGGGGTAGGGGCTGCCACCCCAAGGCACTCCTAAAGGCCATCCTTTATGCCACTCACTTCTATGTTTGGCAGGTCCATCCTGACGGGTCTGTTGCCGCCAACATCAGGGACTGTGCTCATTGGGGGAAAGGACATTGAAACCAGCCTGGATGCGGTCCGGCAGAGCCTTGGCCTGTGTCCCCAGCACAACATCCTGTTCCCCCAGTAAGTAGAACAGGAATTGAGACCCTCCCCATGTGTTCTTCTTACCCTGTGCCCAACACACATGTTCTCTAGAGCCCAGGTCAGGGATGCCAGTTCTGGAAGCAGGAGGCAATGACCTTATTTGGTTTCCCCAGGTTCACGGTCCTTTGTCCTGCTTGCAATGAGGGCTGTGCCTGTGGTACTCGGACCTGAAGTCTCCTCCATCATAAAAGTGACCACTCTTCTCTCTGAGAGGGTGGCTGATCCTGGGGCCCTTTGCTCAGTCCTAAAGTGCTCCCTCTGCCAAGAGAGGGGACCAGCCTCCCATTTTCCCTCTAACCAGGCACAGAAAATGACTTTTCAGGAGGCTTTCAGTTGCTTTCCCCCAAACTTTTATTTCTTGTTTGTTTTTGTTGTTGTTTTTTTAAAAATTAAATCTTTATTGTTCAGATTATTACATTGGTTCCTC
>NW_005361913.1:91432-134588 GCF_000412655.1 Myotis brandtii | reverse complement strand
CGTGCGCCTCCGTACCTCTGCACTTTACTTCTGCACCTCCTCTGAGTCTCAGTGTGCTTTTCTCTTTCCTTCTAGTTGTAGAAATTCCACTCAGCCAGCCTTCCTGTGGTTCTGGATGATGTCCGTTATGTCTTTTAGTTGTATTTTTGAAGTGGTTGTGCAAGGCAGCAATCTCCGGTGTTTACCTATGCCGCCATCTTGGTTTCCTATATCCAAACTTTTATTTCTTATCTAAAGAGTTAAGGAAGTCATTGAAGAAAGGAAAGAAGGAAATATATATTAAAGGAAGGAAAGAAAAGTCACCTATAGCCCTGGTCAGTGTGGCTCAGTTGGTTGAGCATCCTCCCATGCACCAAAAGTTTAGTGGTTCGACTCCCAGTCAGAGCATATGCCTGGGTTGCAGGTTCGATCCTTAGTTGAGATTCTTACAGGAGGTAACCAATCGATTTTTCTGTCTCTCTCCAGCTGTCCCTTCCTCTCTCTCTCAAATATATATATTTAAAGCCACCTATAATTTCACCACCCAGAGGTAACCACTGATAACACTTGGGTATATAATTTTTCAGAACTTTCTCCTGTGCATATATAGATATACACATATACTTTAAAATTACAGAGGAGAGTAAAACATGGCATGCAATTTTATAACTGCCATTTTTTAAAAATGTGATTGCTTTCTTTTAATCTAAGATATCACGAACATCATCTATCTTTTCATGTCATTACACATTCTTCTCAAAATACTTTTTAATGTTTACATAGTATGCCATTGTATACATGTACTTTTAAGCCGTCCCCTCTCGTTGGATATTTCAGCAGGATCTGTCCTTTGTTTTGTTTTTGTGTTATAAACGACACCGTGACGAACGTCCTGATTGCTGGACGTCTGTGCTCATCCTTAGCTATTTCTGTAAGTTAAATTGCAGGAGGTGGACTTGCTGAGCTTTCTCATCCCCCCGTCCCCACAGCCTCACAGTGGCTGAGCACATCCTGTTCTACGCCCAGCTGAAGGGGAAGGCGCGGGACGAGGCCCAGCTGGAGGCGGAAGCCATGCTGGAGGACACGGGCCTCCACCACAAGAGGAATGAAGAGGCTCAGGATCTGTCAGGTGCTCGGTGTTGGAAAAGGAAGGGCTACACATACCCATTGTTCCCTGTGTGAGTGTGTGTGTGTGAGTGTGTGTGTGTGTGTGTGTGTGTGTGTTCTTAGGCTTATGACAGGAGACATCTTAAGAGCCGATATAATTCCTCTATAAAGTGACTCTGAGCATCTAAGAGCAGCCCCTCTGGATCACTTCCCATGTGGACATAGCAGCCTGGGCTGGCTTTGTTCTGATGTTTATGTGTTGGAACTAATATGTGAGACCAGCCTCCCAAAGGTCTCGTCCTAAGAAGCAGAGACTGCCTTTCTGCATTGACAGAGGTCTGTGCACCGCCAGGGTTTGAATGCTGCATAAACATCTAAGGAGGTGGTATCACACCACTGCGGAGCAAAGGTACCCCCAGCCCCGGGCCTTTCCCATCCCGTCCCCCACAGCCCCCGTGACCCCCGCCCCGCCGTGTACCCACAGGTGGCATGCAGAGGAAGCTGTCGGTCGTCACTGCCTTCGTGGGAGACGCCAAGGTGGTCATCCTGGACGAGCCCACCTCTGGGGTGGACCCCTACTCCAGGCGCTCCATCTGGGACCTGCTCCTGAAGTATCGCTCAGGTGACGGCCTGCGCAGTGCCCTGTGCTCTCACACCTGGTGTTTGGCAATTGAGTGCATAGTAAGAGCCACAACTACACTCACATGGGGGCCTCCTCAGCGGCTTGGATGAATCTAAATTCCAGCGGGAGCCTCCTGAGAGCTTTACACAAATGTACGCAGGGAGTCACGAATGGAGCAGCCTAGTTTCCAAAATATTCTAGAAAATCCTGTCAACCCTTCTGTCCTTCACAATGGGTGTAGCTCTAGGTGAAATTCCCCTTTGACTAAGGGAACCCAAGTCCCCTGCGAATGTTCCAAGAGACTCCATAGACATTCAGGACCAGGTGTGAGGGTGACATGCCGGTATCCAGTGCCCCAGAAGACTGCTGCAGGTGGAAATGTCTCGAAATGGGACTTCCCTTCTCTATCACAGCACCTTCCAACCAGAGGGTGCAGATCCAGAAGGGGCAGCGAGCTGAGCGCCCACAAAAGTGATATCGTGGCTCAATCCTGTGGTTAGTTTGCCAACCTGGAATCCTCATTACCGGTTTTTTTAAATGACATTTCCAGCGAGAGAGAGAGAGAGAGAGAGAGAGAGAGAGAGAGACTGTGTGTGCTTTGCACAGATTATAAATGCAGTGCTTAATGACCCAGAGACTGTAAATCTAGCATTCAGTGGACACTGGCTGATGATAATGAATACGTCCCACACATGATGATTTGCGGGAATCAGGTCCTGTGCCGAGTGAGCAATGCTTTACAATGTGCAGGGTGCCATGCAGTGTTAGCTATCGTCATTATTATAGCACTCAGGGCTTTATGCAGACGCTTGCTTTTATTTATTAACTCCCAGTTCTGAACCCATGTAATGAGGAGGTTACCGTACACCCTCTCTCGTCCAGCCTGGCTCCGGCCTGCCTGGTGAGTCCCCTTCCCCTACCCTTGCAGGCAGAACCATCATCATGTCCACTCACCACATGGACGAGGCCGACCTCCTGGGGGACCGCATCGCCATCATTTCCCAGGGGCGGCTCTACTGCGCGGGCACCCCGCTCTTCCTGAAGAACTGCTTTGGCACGGGCTTCTACCTGACCTTGGTGCGCAAGATGAAAAGCGTCCAGGGCCAGAGAACAGGCTGTGAGGTGTGTGTCTGCCCAGGGAACGAGCCGTCCGGTGAGCAGGGATGCACAGCATGGTGCTGCCTTCCTGGGCATTTCCACTCAAACCAGGCTCCAGCCATCAGAACAGCCCTATGTTTCTGGAACCATCTGTAGACTTTGATGAACTGACATTGCGAACCCTCCTACAGAGATGCTTTACCCCAAACGAAACAACTAGTTTTAAATGACCCGAGATTCTTATATTCTAGAATTCTAAACGACACATGTGTGGTGAAACATACAAAGTAGGTCTTATTTTGCAAGGATATACTGTTTTAAGGAGAGTAGTTGTTTGATGCCAACATTCCTTTTTTCATTCCAACATTCATGTCCCCTAATTAAACCCTAATTCTGCTGGTAAGTAAAAGCTAAGGCTTCCTTGGGGACTTAACCTAACAATAAGGAAGCCAAGAAGTGCCACCCAGCAGAGGCCGCCTTAGCATGTAAGGAGACCCAGGTTCAGGTCTGGGCTGCAAGGTAGACAAGAGGTGTCATCCCAGCAAATGACTTAATTCCTTGTCATTGTTTTTTTTTTTGCAAAGTACAGAAAATGAAACTAATGCTCTCTGATTCTGCGTCCTGGGGACGTGGTGAAGATAAATGAGATAAAGGCTGTCACACTTGTTATATTGTAGCATTACTGATGCCTCTGGCCCCTGTCGTTTAAGTGTCTGGCTGCTTCTGGGTTTTCTTGTCCTGGGTGTATTTCCACAGCCCAGCATGCACCCATGGGAGGGAGGAGCACAGTCAGACCTTCTGCTGTCACATACGTAATGACAAGCCAAGGGATCCTTCGAGGCTCTGCTACTCTCTGTGCCTGAGTCACAGGATAAGATCAAATAGCCACACCTTCAAAATGCTCAGATGAAGTAATAGATTAAACCCATGAAGAAAAATGTGTTGACCACGCTGGGTGGTGAGAAACAAATCAGGCATGGTGGTGACAACAGTCCACATCAGAGAGATGCTATCATTGAAGTGACCGGTGTCCGTCTGTTGTAGGGGACCTGCGGCTGTGCATCCAAGGGTTTCTCCATCAGGTGTCCAGCCCATGCAGATGAGAGAACTCCAGAACAAGTCTTGGATGGTGAGGACTGGGGCAGGCCATATCTTGGTTCTTGCCTGGCGATCATTTCTCAGTATTGTTGGGTGTGTCTCCTGCTGTTATGCATTTTAATGGGCGTGAAGAGAATATTCAGTGTGCTCCTCAAGTCCATGGCATGCAATTGCTCATGTTTTTCTTTGAACTTCCTTCTCCTCCTCCATTCCCAGAAGGGTTTGAAAAGTCATGCACCTGTGGGCCCTCTCCCTTTAATGAGGAATCGGTCTTTGTTCACTCCGTGTCCTTGACCATAACGGAGCCTCCGTTCCTGGGGTCCTCCTGCCCCGACTCCAGGCCACAGGCCTGAGCGCCCGGAGAGCTGGGCTTCTACAGATGCCAGGTTCCACTCTGGTAGAAACACGTGAACTTTTCCAGGGAGTCAGATACAGTATCTATGGACTATTGCACATCCCTGCGACATTCCTAACTTTCCCCTCAATTGGCCCATTTTACAGCAATTGTTCCTTGGGTTGAGATGCATTAAACCTGGTTAAGAGGCACCCCGCCTCGAGGGTGCTATAGAAGAGAGGCAGTCAGTCACTGTAGAAGCAGTTTGCCAACCACTCTTTCCATTTTTCCATTAATGCCCACCTCCCATCCCTCCCCTGGGGTGTTTTTGCAAATGGAATCCACACACCCCATATCCTAAAACTATGGACTGACCCAGGTTAAGGAAGGGGGAAAGTATCTGTTTATCAAATAAAAAACAAAGTTTTCTACTTACCACATTTTTTTCTCAATCTGAGAATTTACAAACTAACATTTGGTGAAACAAGAAAACTGGACAATACTTCTGTACTATGCTTGAAATTGGAGGGAAATGCCCAGAGTCGCATCGTATTTACGCTCTCACCCTCTCTTTGCACTGACAGAACCTGTGGTGACCATGACGCATCCTTTTAGGGTGACATTTGTCTGTTTCCTCGCCAGCTTTGCTGTGGGTTCCTCCTGCTTTCTGAGGTTCCCTCCCAGGAGGAATCTTGGGCAAGAAATTGATAATTTTTTGAAAATGAATACTAATTACTGTGGTGCACCAAAATCAGGTTGGAAAGAGAGCCTGCTGCCTGGGTGATGTTTAAAAATATTCCTTGATTTCTAAATAAAGATTTATTTTGTTTTACTAGAATAGGGATGCTGTGCATGGTGAGAAGCACAATAAGTAGTTATGCCCGGAATCAGAGCAGAAGTCATTTTAATCCCTAGTCCACACCCCTGCACCACGCACTCGCTCCCAGACCTCCCCGCGCCCCTAAGGACCACTCTGGAAAGGCTGACACACTTCGGAGATTCAATCCCTGGGAATCCGGCAGCTTCAGGTTGGACTTCCTTCCTGAGAGAACAATGAGCGTGACCTCTGGAGAGCTTTAGGGCAGAGCTGCTTCCTCAGGCCAGGAGCCTCCAGCCTCTGAATGAAGTCATCCCTGAACTAGAGACAATTGAGTCCAATGTGAAGATTTGACATAAAACAAGCTTTTCAGCCAGCTAGGCAGGAGGATTTGGGTTGAAAGCCATGCAATCCCTCCAAGTAGGTCATTTCTAAAACAAAGAAAAAAAAGAATAAAAAACAAAGTTTTCTACTTACCACATTTTCCCCCTCAATCTGGGAATCCTGACCTGAGAGGACTGCTAGGGGAAATGCACAGAGAGCTGGGTCTGAGTCCCCTGAATCCCTTTACCTTTGACCTACCTCTCACGACAATGGGCTAGGGACTGCCTCTTCAAATGACTGCTTTAAACATTTTACAATTAGAGGGAACATTCTATTGAACAAAGGGGAAAATTGACCTAGGGACATTGCATGACCTCCCAGGGTTGCACATAAAATGTATGCTTGTGCATAAAATTCAATTCCTATTGTATGAGGATATAAGGTCAATACTTGATACTGGACACTTCCCCACACACCCCAGGCTCCATCCCCCTGGTCCATTGCCACAGCTTCCCAACCCCTTCCTGCATCTGCTGTGAGCTGGGTATCAGGGTTTGTTTTGTTCGAGGAGGCAGGTGCAATCCCAAGGGAACTGGCACAGCCCTCCGAAAAGTTAGAGCAGCATGAGTGTGTGAATTAAAAAGGGGAGTTCTCACCCACTCAGTTACCAAGTCTAGGGATGCATCCTGGGCAAGTCCCCTAGAGCTTGAGCCAGACCAGGAAAATGAAAGCAACTTTGACTGAACCCTCAGGCTTGTGGGGAATAAGAATGAACAACAGAGGTGATGTTCATGATAACAACAGCCACGACCACTCATCTGTGCACCAAGCACGTGGTCTGAGTTTCTCATGTATATTAATTAGCTCATCCGGTTCTCACAAACAACAATTAAGTTGATGCCATTACTTTCCCCTTTTCACAGATGAAGAGACTAGGATTTGACCTGTCCAATGTTACCTAACTTGTAAGGGACAGAACATTCTATTGAACAAAGGGGAACATTGACCCGGAGACATTGCATGACCTCCCAGAGGTGCACAGCTAGTTAGTGAGAACACTTTTCCCACCTCCCTCTCCCTCTTAGTGCCCATCACGGGGCCAACTAAGCTAAAAACTGACATGAAAGCGTGTTACTCCTCTAAAAGAGTCACTGCCCAGGAGCAAGATGCTCCTTCCTCAAATGGGAAGGAAGGAGGGGACCCAGGCAAGCGCACAGTCTTCCTGGTTCTAGAAAACAGTTGGCCTCCGTCTTTTTTCTTGTCCTAGGGGACATGAATGAGCTGATGGAGGTGGTTCGCCACCATGTTCCAGAGGCAAAGCTGGTGGAATGCATTGGTCAAGAACTGATCTTCCTTCTTCCTAATAAGAATTTCAAGCAGAGAGCATATGCCAGCCTTTTCAGAGAGCTGGAGGAGACGCTGGCTGACCTGGGGCTCAGCAGTTTTGGTATTTCTGACACTCCCCTGGAAGAGGTAAGGCAGAGGTTACAGCTGGTTTTGTCAGATACCAAAGACATGCAAAAGTCTCACACTAGAGGGAAGTTTTGTAAAGGCAAAAAGTTATAAGTCCCCACCCAAACATAACATCTATCTTCATTCTTTGGCTTACTTCCTCCTGCCTTTGTCCATATGCACACATGTTTTATGTAATTGTGGTCACTGTGTGCATACCCTTTTGTGTTTATAGAAGACCATGTTTTCAGATAAAGAGTCAGAATGTATTTTCTTCCCATTATAAAGCAGTCCCCAACAAAACTGAGTTTGGCTTAGATTTTTCTGAGAGTGGGAATATCTAAACCAAATTTTCTCTTTTTTCCCCTTGACAGATATTTCTGAAGGTCACGGAGGACTCTGATTCAGGACCTCTGTTCGCTGGTACAGTGCTGGAGTTTGTGGCTTTTCCCCTCACCATACCCCTCCCCTGAGCTCCCTCTTGAGAATCTAAGGAAAAACTCATGAAACAACAAAGCAGGCAAACACTCCTCCACAGTATTTATCTGGCATCCAAATAACAGGCATTTGGCATTCTTGGTTCCTTTGAAGGACAAAGAAAGAGCAGATGGAGTTAGGTGTGGGTGGGAACGCTGGATGAATCAGCTTCTGTACCTGAGCTTCTCACCCCCTGCCAGGTCTCTGTTCCTGCCAGGTCACTGTCCTCCTCTTATCTCCACCAGGCCTCTGATCAGCTCCTGTCTGCATGAGTGATAGCCTGCAGAGTCCTTAGAGATAACGGTGACAGTAAATACAACCCAGATGCCAGCTAAGGTCTCCTGGCCCCTTTGAGACCAAGATATTCTGAACCCTCACTTAGCACCCTGTGGAAATTTGAAACTGTGGGGACCATCATTTCTGTCGATTCTGGGGGTCTCTCTTCTACATTTATGAGCCTCGGGGCCATCTAGCCCCTTCTGTGATTTCCACCAAAACCCCTAAGCCACACAAAGCATTCATGAGTACAGTAGACTTTACTGTGGAGGATGGGGGTGGGAGATGGACATGCAGGAGGGGTTACCTGCCACAACACAGGCTACTTTAGATAGAACAAAGAACAATAGGCATTCGGCAACACTGATAAAACCTTCTCCCTGGCTCCTCTGTCCCATTCATTTTCCTCTCTCCTCAGAAGCTATGTGTCAATTCTCCTTTGCTGCCTTGGGCTCCTGCCACTGGTTACTTCCTTCTATCCAGTGTGTTTTCATGAACAAAAACTGTTTTCTCCCTGTGGGATTTCTGGGGCCACCTCTTAAGATAATATGGTTTTCATCTTGCTTCACAAATGATCCCAGAAGTTTATTTATCAGCTATGCTCAGAACTTCCAATGGTCAAATTTTACAGCCCAAATGTGCTCCATGACCCAGGTAGAATAAATTACACATCAGAAGACTGGCCAGCCTGGGCACAGAATGGAAAGTTCCAAAGAGGTAGTCAAGGATAGAGGTTAAGACTGTAGCCTCTAGAATGCGGTGGACCAAACACCAAACCTGAGCTTCACAAGTTGCTGAGTGGCTTTGGTTAAATACTTAGCCTCTTTGTTCCTCAGTTTCATCCTCTGCAAAATGGGAACAATAATAGTATCAACCTTTTAGTGTTGTTGAGAGAATTAAGCGAGTTAATACATGCCAAGTCTTAACACAGTATGCAATTTCTGATTAATATTTAAACACTCTAATCTCAACATTTATAAATCATCCCTTACCTCAAACTTGTGAGCCCCCTACAGTTTAGAAAGCAGTTAACACCCATTGTTTTATTTGATTGTCACTATAATCTCATGAGATGGGTAAGGCAGGGATTAGCCCTACCTGGAGAAGCTGAGCTCACACAGGTTGGATGACTTGCCTAAAGTCACACAGGCTTCTGAGTCTAGTTTTCTAGTTGTAGCTTTCAATCTAGGACTCCCAAGGCCAAACTCTCACTACCTCCCATTTTTCAGATGGCTAAGTGCATTTGTTTTGCATTTACTCAGGTGTAGAGGACATTTTCAGATCTGGTCTAAAAGCCTGAAGGAATCAGTAGCTGTCCATTGGACTCACACATTTCATGGTACCAAGAGGGTCAACGCCACTCCTGAAGGGGTGCTCACAGCCAGTTACCACCAGAGGGCAGCAGAGCCAGGGACAAACTGGAATTCTAATAATGAACTTTGCTCTGGCTGGGAGAGTGGGCTCAGGCTGGATGGGGGTCAGGGATAGACATGAAGAGAGGCAGCAGGCATCCAGAAGGGGGGCCGGCCACAGCAGACATCAAATGTGAGCCCCAATCAGGAGGAAAGAGTCCAGACAACTAGGACTCTGGCGCCCTGTAGCCAATGAGCCTGGAGAAGTCCTTTCCCCTCTGAGTAGCCAGGCCTGTTGCATCGCAGGTGCCGGAGAATGCTGGCTGAAAGCATGACTGAGCTGACCCAGCTCCTCTGCGGCTGCCCTTGTTCTGAGGTATAATAAGTGGGTTAACAAAGCAGCCAGGAACCAACCGGAAGTCCTCCAGGCTCTCCCTTTACATTCAACAACATGTCCTGCAAATGAACATTGAACAGTGATGATAAACTCTAGCTTGAACATAACTGACAACCTACAATGATAATAAGCACATTCACATGTGTTAGCCCATTTGATCTTTATAGCAGCCCTGTGAAATGTTCTGTTTCATTTTACAGAACAGAAAACTCGGATTCAGGCAGGTTGAATCACTTATCCAATGCGTCCAGCAAGAGTTAGGATTCAAACCAAAATCTCCTAACTCCTGGTTCATTACTCTTTCCACCACTCCATGGTGGCCTCTAAGAAATCAGAAAGAACCAAGTGACTCTGCCTTTCCCTTTTTTAAGTACACAGGCTATATATGAACATATATTTTTGTTAAACATTTTTCAAATAATATTTTAAAAAAAGGCTGAAATCACCCTTCCCACTTCGTCCCTCACCCCTTATCCAGCTCTGCCCTGCAGTGGTAACCTGTCAACAGTTTATGGGCAATCTTTCAAAGCTTGGCAGTTGTGTGTGTGTGTGTGTGTGTGTGTGTGTGTGTGTGTGTGTGTATGTGTGTGTGGAAAATATCACGTTTCTTTATATATGATGTATGTGCTCTCTAATATAAATACAATCTTATTTCACATATCATCTTCTACTTGGCTATATGTTTTCAACCTCAGTGCACTTAGATCTTTTTTGTTTAACTACTATAGAGAATATTTAAGTGATTTCAGCTTATTTTTTCTATAAATGATTTACACTAAACAATAGAATTTATATAAGTTCATTAACCTACCTGGCCTGATATTTTGTTGCTGATTTAAATGAAGGGAGATCTAATAGAGTAAGAAAATAATAGCATATGAGATCCAGACTTTGTGGGTGCCTTTTCTAATTTATTAATTCACTCTCAGGCAACACTCAGCAGAAAAGAGAAACCGTCAGTCTGCGACACCCCTGTTCGGGTTCTAGCAAGGAGGTCACACAGATTCCCCAGGGCTCCGACAGCTGCTCTGCGGAGCCGGCTCCTCCCACCCTGGGTCAGCCTTCCCGGGAGCCTGCGGAGCAGGGCGGCCGGCGCAACACAGGAGCACGGCTGGTCATCCAGCATGTGCAGGCGCTGCTGGTCAAGCGGTTCCACCACTCCGTCCGCAGCCGCAAGGACTTCCTGGCCCAGGTATTGCTATGGATCTGGGCTGTGCTGGGTGGCAACTGGCCGGGCCTGTTTGCCCCTCCTGGCCTTTCCCTCCTCTGCCCAGCTTTCTGTGCCACTCACTGCTGGGCTCAGGCTCAGCAGTGAGTGGCTCTTTAATTCTGTTGCCTTTGTTTCCTCCTTGCCAACCTTTACTTTGATTCTTGGTTAACACTTGACCTCAGTAAGCAGGGAAAATAGAATAATAGTGAATATGTCAATGTTGTTATTTTTACAATATTTTTCATTTATTTTTGCAATGACCCTACATATCAAGGTTATTGTCTTCTTTTTTTCTTTGTATGTTTTTTATTTGAAAAAGAAACTCAGGTTGACCTCTAGCTAAACACTGGCCTACTTCAATGTTTTGTAGTTGTTTTTTTAAATCCTCACCTGAGGACATGTTTACTGATTTTAGAGAGGGAGGAAGAGGAAGAGAGAGAGAGAGAGAGAGAGAGAGAGAGAGAGAGAGAGAGAGAAAGAAATATAGATCAGTTGCTTTCTATACACACCCTGACTGGGAATCAAACCTTTCAATGTGCAGGATGACACTCCAACCAACTGAGCCACCTGGCTGGGCTACTTCAATGTTCAGTGTTGGCCTACTTCACCTCTTCAATGGTTATCAGAACATGTCTTGCTTTTGCACGTGCTGCCCATAATGTTCCCCAGAAGCCTGACTTTCCACCAGGGCCAGTTATGAGGCTGCAGATTAAACATTTAAAAGAATGAACATGTGTGTGAGTGCGCGCATGTGTAAGTTTGTGTATCTTTTGCACACCACGGCCCACAGCCCATGTTGCCATGTTTATTTCCCCACAGATTGTGCTCCCAGCCACTTTTGTGTTTCTGGCTCTGATGCTTTCCATCATCATCCCTCCTTTTGGTGAATACCCTGCTTTGACCCTTCACCCCTGGATGTATGGGCAGCAGTACACCTTCTTCAGGTGCGTAGACCTGTCCCCAGTGGTCATCATTTGCTCCTATGGGGTGTGGGGCTCCTGGGTCACATGCTGCTTGATGGGGCCCTGGCCTTCCCCCTCCCTGGGACAGTCACCAACATGGCAGGGGTCCTGGGGCTGCCCTCAGAAAGGAAATTAAGGAACCTGCCACTTGGAAGGTGATCCCAAGTGGACAACCAGGGCTGCCAGGAGTAAGACAAGAGAAAGTCAAGGTTAGGTGATGGGTGGCAGCTTCATCTTTGTGGGACACAGATGTGATATGCCATCACTGGGCGTGTTGGGGGAGGCTGCCACCTTCCCAGAAGACCTATAACCACCCAATGCAGCGTTCTGTGCCCTGTGTACAGGCCTGGCATGTAGTAGCCACTCAATAAAACATTTGTTGAGTCGCATGTTGGCTGCTTTGTCCCTCTGTCCCAGTCACATGCCCATTGAGTAAGCCCCTCTCACATTGTCTAGCTTGGACCAGCCCGGCAGTGAGCGGCTTGCAGCACTTGCAGACGTCCTCCTGAACAAGCCAGGCTTTGGCAACCGCTGCCTAAAGGAAGAGTGGCTCCCGTAAGTCCCTGTGCACCCTGCCCTAACACTGACAGCTGCCCTGAGAGACTCAGATGGTGGCATATGGAGATGGCAGGGTTGGGACGGGCCCTGTCTCAGTCCTGCTCTGTACACATCACTCTCCCTGTCCAGCACTCACCCGGCTTTTCCTCCAACACCTGCGTGCAAGGTGTTCACTCCCTCTTGGGAAGCCCCTGCTTCATTGGGCAGCTCTTTATCTTTGCAATTCCCGATATCAAAAGTCCCATCATGCTAGGTTGATTTATGCTTCCACGACCTACTTGAAAGGAATCTGAACAGGGGAAGGAGGGAGGTGGGGACTGCCAATGGTGTAATGGGACCTAGAATGGCGTTAATTTACATGTGTGGCCACCTTTCCATTACTCCTGTGTGTATAGAGAAGGGAGTTTTAGAGGGCAGTTGAAATCCACCAAGAATCCTAAAAATTTAATACAATTTTCACTGCTTCTCTCATTCAGCTTTTTTCAGAGCTAGTGATAAGGACCAAACATAGACTAATTTCAAATTCCTCTTTTATTTATTGTCTCTCAACAGCTAGAGCCACCAGAAGAGAATAAAAGAGATAAAACTGCCCAGAAACTAGATCATTTCACCAGCCCCACCCCCAGTCAATAAAAACACACACCCTAGTCTTGACTTTTCTTGAGCAGAAACTAACCTCTGCGAGCATGAGAAGAAAGTGTATGGCTCTGAGGACGAGGAAGAAAGGCTGGGGAGGAGATGGCTGGACATTACTTCTCATTTCTAAGGCTTTCTCTACACTTTGGGGTTGATTGTGAACTATTTTCTTGTCTTCCATGAAGGGAGTACCCCTGTGGCAACTCAACCCCCTGGAAGATCCCCTCTGTGTCCCCGAACGTCACCCACCTGTTCCAGAAGCAGAAATGGACACCAGACCACCCCTCGCCCTCCTGCTGGTGCAGCACCAGGGAAAAGCTCACCATGCTCCCTGAGTGCCCCGAGGGCGCAGGGGGGCTCCCGCCCCCTCAGGTACCTCGACCCTCTGTGGGAAACCGGAGGCCCTGAATCTGCAGGGAGTGGGGGAAAACATTGTGCCCCCTGAGTTCCTGGCCAAACAACATTTTATTTTTTTAAATATATTTTTATTGATTTCAGAGAGGAAGGGAGAGGGAGAGAGAGAAAAACATCAATGATGAGAAAGAATCATTGATGGGCTGCCTCCTGCACACCCCATACTGGGGATCAAGCCCTCAACCGGGCATGTGCCCTGACTTGGAATTGAGCTGTGACCTCCAGGGTCATAGGTCAATGCTCAACCACTGAGCCAGGCCAGCTGGGCCAAACAACATTTTAAACTGACGGTAGAGTGCAGGACCTCATGAGGTTCCCTGGGTCCTCTCAGCGGGACTACCCCCGGTGTCCTGTCCAGCCACTCGGAGGAAGTCACTGACCAGCTTCGTTTTCCACCACACACTTCCTATGCAATCTAGTAAGAAAATATCTCTAAACATTGAAACATTATGCAAGTCATGCATGCTCATGATAGAAAAATTAGAAAATACAGATGAGTCAGAAGAAAAAAAATCATCCTATCACTTGGAAATAACCACCAATAACATTTGGTTTTTACCCATTCAACCTGGATTATATTCAAAATGCTGTCTTAAAACCTGCTATTTTCACTTAATAGCATATTATGAACATATGCCCATGTCAATATGCATATACATGAGTGTTTTTAATGCCTGCATGCTTATCCCACTGTTTGGATTTACTTTAATTTATTCAACAAAGCTCTCATTCTTAGACCTGAGTTTTCAACTTTTGTTCCTTATAAACAATGTTGTAATGTCTATTCAAATGCATATGTATTTGCATGCTTATTAACAATCTTAATTAAAAAGCTTTCCATGTGCTGTCACTAACATGCACACACACACACAGACAGACGATAACCTATGTTTTGCAGGGACATCAATCATCTTGGCTCTGAGCAGCATCCTCTCGTGGGTGTTCTGAACTCCAGAATGTATCACAGTGAGCCTTTCCCAGGGCTTTTAGAGACAGCGGGGTCAGGGAAGTCTCACTTTGTCTTGGGGTGATAATGGTCCTCCCTGCTGACTTGCACCGAGTGAGGCATTCTGTGGCCATATCTAATGATGTGCCCATGAATGAATGCTTCCCAGAGAGGCCGTGTGGCATGGTGTCGAGAGCACAGGCAGTGGTTTGGTTACTTGCCTCTCTGGGCATTACTTTCCTCCCTTATAAATTGGGGATAACTGTCATTTATTTCATAGCATTTTATGAGAATTCGATGAAATAATGTGGGTAAGGAAACTGTTGTTTAGAATTACACTCAACAGAATGATGACCACCCCAACCGAACAGCAGATGAAATAAGACACTGTTTCCCTCTCCTGTAAAAGTTCGTGCAGGTGGAACTCTGTCCCGCTGCTTCTCCATGGTAAACAGGCCTCAGCCTCCTTGGCCAAGACGGCAGGACCCACTTTCCAGACCGCAGAACGAAAGAAGGGATGAATAAAAAGAGAGGGAAACTGTGCAAATATGCTATCTTCTAGGAAGATTTCAAGAAGCTACCACACTTGGATGTCATTGGCCAGAATCAAAAGTCAAGGGAGTCTGGGTGGCCTTGCACCCAACCGTCTCTTAGTCTGGCAGATGGCAGAAGGGCAGAGCAGGTCATGGGGGACAACTAAATTTTGCCCTAGCATCAATCTCAGGAGCTGGCTTGTGAATGACTCTGTTTATGAGCATCCTGCTTTCTTTCTTTCTTTTTTATTTTTTTACATGCTAAAAGCAGATACTTTTCTATTTCTCAAGCAGTATATTTCCCCTTTGAATCATAACTCAGTCACTGTGCATCACAGGGATCCCTAAAGAGGAGCTGAGGGAGCGTGTCCCAGTCCTCTGTACCCCAAGAGGAAGCTCTACTTCTGCTGGGTTTGCCGAGGGCCTCCAGGTGCTTCTGCTCTAACGCACCAGCATCAGACAGAGTTCTCACACCGAGTCCTGGCCAGGGCGGAGGGAAGGCCAGGAGCAGCTATATGGAGATTCCTTTCCTCAGCAAGTCCTAACTTCAAGGCTGCCCGTCCAGCTTATAGAACCTTGTTTTCAGTGGTTGGTGCCTGGTTCCTAGGGGGAAAATGTAACAGGCCTCCACAGCCAACGTCCTGGGAACAGACCAGTTCCTGTGATTTTCTTTGTGCCTGTATTTCCTCATTATCATTCATGTCTCTCTTGAGAGAAAAAAATGTAACATCATGAATCTGCACAGGAGCTACTTTCTCTCTCTCTCTCTCTCTCTCTCTCTCTCTCTCTCACACACACACACACACACACACACACACACACACACATTTATTTACATCTACTCAGTCAAACACACTCTCCCTCTGGAATTAAGCCAGAGGTGTGGGTACAGGCTTGGTTTGAGGTGGTGAATTGTCCTCATCTGGAAAGCCGGATGGTGGATGCTGTCTTCTGCAGGGCCCCATCCTGTTCTCGAATTCTTTCAGTGGTGGTAGGTCCCCAGGTGGACGTGCTCCACCCCTGACTTCTAGAATACACCGAGTTAAAGTTATAGGAGTACTTTATTTACAGAATTTTTAGAAAACAATTTATCATAAAATTCCCAGGCACCAGCAATTGTTCCAGCCTAGATTCCACCCGGAGAGTTTGGCGGTTCCCCGGGATGCCATCCTCAGCTTGAGAAGCAGGGTGATGGGGTGAAAAGAGTAAGGGCTGGGGAGTCAGACAGATATAGGTTCAAATCCTAGGTCAGCCACCTACACGTTCTACAACCCGGTGCAAGTTAGCCAACCTTTCTGAACTCACTTTCTCGGTCCGTAAGATAAAGTAACAATTCTTCTGTCATGGGGGTTTGGGGATTAAGGGATATAATGTGTGCAGAGCATTTTGCACAGTGCCTGCACACAAAGTTCTGTAGATGCCAGCTCTCCTAGCGTTAGAGAGAGGAACCAGGTAAAGCAAGTGAACTGAAGAAGGAAGTATAATAGGAAAAGGGGAAGAGGAAACAAAAAGTGTATAAAAATGAGAAGCATGGTTTTAAAGCCACCCAAATTTTCCCTCTCTACTTTTGGTTGGTTCCCTTGACACCCAAGGTTCATGACTAATGGGAAATCAAACCATTACCTATTCCCAAATTTAAAGTAATATTGCCACCTGGTGGTCAAACTCACACTCTTTTGATGATGGCGCTTCCAGTCCTAAGTGTATTTTGAATGTGATTTATTACATGGTAAGGTCCTGTTTGAATTATTTCACTCATGTCACAATTTACTGTTTCAACTATATGCCGGGTACTGTTCCGAGTGTGGGGGGCTCAACAGCTAGCATAACTTTTGATGAAGAACAAGCAGTTTCACAAACTGTAAAGCCTCACATTCCAAAGTAACTAACAGGAATGTCTCGCTGTCTCAGAGAATGCAGCGCAGCACAGAAATTCTACAAGACCTCACAGACAGGAACATCTCCGACTTCTTAGTAAAGACGTATCCTGCCCTTATCCGAACCAGGTAAGAAGAGACCCTTGTTATGCTTTTCATCCTGGCTCCCTGTACAAACTATTAACTAAAAACAGAAGACCATTTTCTCACATGATTTATCAACAATCAGGGCAGTGGAATTTTTCTTCTTTTTCCTACGCTAACAGAAAGAGCAATCGAGAATATACAAGTAAAATGCAGCTTAAGTTTAATTGTGTCTGTTTTGTTTGTTTTGTTTGGACTAAGCAGTCTCAATGGGTAACCCATACACTACTAAAATTAAAATAAAAAATGTAGGATTTATCTAATAATGCAGCCTCAGATTTTCACTAGTTAAGAAAGAGATAAAGTTTGGAGGGAGGAGCAAGAGTAAAGGAGGGAAAGGTAGAGGAAAAAGAAACAAGACAGAAAAGTAAGAAGCAAACAGCAGAAAGGACAAGATTAGAGCAAGATAGGATGGAGGCAGTGGGTACAGTATGTGAGTGAGCCCACAGGCCAGCCAGGTCCCCAGCACCTGTCACACTCTCGCTGTAAATTAACGCCGGTCGCGCTGCCGTTTGATACGCCAGTGAACTCTTATCTGTGTCTACTTCTCCCAGCTCTGCCGCTGTTATCAAGCCTCAGCTGGGGACGGGCTGGCTTCAGCCAACCCTATGGGAGCTTGACAAGCGTGTGCTACCCAGATGGCATCATGGGAACCCTGATCCAGGCCCACATGCTCTGGGGCTTTAAAATAAAACATACTGTCTAATTTTAGTAGTACTTTCAGTTGCTTCCCCTACCAGAGCCATGCTCAAAGAATAAATTGACTCAATTAACCAGAACACACTGCAGATGGTGGAAGCAGCTGCCAGAAGGCAGGGCCGAGCCAGCAGTCAGCAAAATAAAGAATGCCAGCCACACCCAAAAATAAAAGCAGATACTGGGATAAACAACAAGCATCCCAAACTTTGTTCTCAGCAGCCAGTTTGCATGATGGAACTTTGGATTTTGTGTTTGATGACAATGATAGTTTGTGAGCCTGACCTATGAGGTCTATACTGTTGGCATCTTGTCATTTTACCCCTGATTGGCTGGACGTCAGTCTCTGAAGTCTGGGCTTGGAGTGAGTCAGAACTTCCCCCACGTGTGCAGGTGATTATTAGAGCCTTATTCGTGCAGGTGGAAGAGGGTGGGCTGCAGCCTCCACTCACACCGGAATGATAGTTGCCATGTTACCTGGTTCCAGATGGTCTGACAAATAACCTGACAGCAGTGGAAAGCATCAGTCCTTTTCCTGCATGCGTATCAGCTCAGCCCCTAGGCTGCGAGGTTTCCATGTTGCTTGGATATCAGGAGATGCAAAAATGCCCCTGAAGACTGAGACACCCCATGAGCGGAAGGAAAGTTAACACGGCTGGGCCAGTGGGATTCATTGTATGATTTGTTTTCACTTTCAGTTTAAAGAGCAAATTCTGGGTCAACGAACAGAGGTAAGAAACTATTTTTATAAGAAATTAAAATCTGAAATTGATCTATTTAAAATGCACATTTTGAAAGCCACACCTCAAAGCCAGGTAGATGGATTGTTCTGTGAGTGCTCAGAAAGTCACAGGACCTGCCCTGAAGGACATGCGGCTAGACACACCCTGGACCCAGAAGGTGCCCAGTCGAAGCCAGGTAGATGGATTGTTCTGTGAGTGCTCAGAAACTCACAGGACCTGCCCTGAAGGACATGCGGCTAGACATGTCTGGACCCAGAAGGTGCCCAGTCATAGATCTCCATGAAGGACATGGACGGGAAGTGATATTCCCTGAAGAGTTGTCCCAGAGCATTGTCACTCAGGGGAGGCTCTAAAAGTTCAAGCACAGAATCGTTTGCAATACTAATGAGAGGCCATGTGACCTGAGCCCTGGCACTCTGTGGCCCATTCATTCCTTGTAAGCCTTAGGGAATCTGGCCCAGTCCCAGGTAACTCATTCCTGAGGCATCCTGGAGACTGGAGTCATTCCAGAGGTTTGGAGAATCCTCCAGGGACATTCTAGGATTGAGCTAGCCTCCCAGTCTCCCTAAGGAATTGGCCTGTAGAATAAAGGCAGAGCTGATGTTGACTTGGTTCTAGACCAGCTGTGAGGAACATCTAGCCCTCGGGCCATATAAGGCCTTTGAAATCATTTGGTCTGTCCCTGCCAAGGCATTAGTGGTGAGTTAATTAAATGTTTGACCAAATATAACAGGCTAATTTTTAAATTAATAATGTTGTATGGCCTGGGAATGATGTTATAAATAGCCAAATGGCCCTTGGTAGAAAAAGATTTCCCACCCCTGTTTTAGACCATAAAAGTGTTATCCTGCTTTTAGAATTGCTCCCTAGAGGGAAGGATACATCCTCAGCTGAAGTAGAAAGTTGGGGGCATGGGGGGAGCGCAATTTGAGTCCCTGAGAAATAAAGTTCAGCAAATTAATTTTGTTTTGTAGAGGAGTTTGGCTTTTATCCTACCATTGAAAGGTTTTATCCAGAGCGTGGCTCTCCCAGATGTGTTCAGAGCAGTGTGGAAGATGGGTTAGGACGGGGAGAGACCTAAGGCTAGGATCTCATTAAGGAGCTAGAGCTTGAGTCAAGGCAAAAGACGGTGAGGGGCTGCCTGAGGGAGGGGCAGCATTGAGAGGCATGGAGAGCTGGGCCCAGCAGGCCTGGTCCTGATTAGATTAAGGAGAGTCCAGTGCTGGGGAAGTGCCTGTAAAGTACAGACAGATGTGATGCAGGAGAGGAATTGTTGTTGGGATGATGGCGAGTCAGGGAAGACTTCAGAGAGAAGATGACATATGACAGAGGAGCTGCAGTTGGCCTGATGCTCAAGAACAAGAAAGGCAGCCCTGGGAAGCCCACAGCCCTGCAGAGGCAACCAGGACCATTGGCAGCTCTGCGAGTGATTGGATTGGACGTGGCCGGGATATGCCACTCAAGGCAAGGCATGAGGAGGGGTTGGAGACGTCAGAGAGACCAAGCTTTGAGGGATCAGGACTCATCTGGGGGCAACAAGGAAGCATTCAAAGTTGTAAAGTGGAGCCATGTTGCTCACTAGTGAAGACAACGCCTCCCAAAGCACACATTTCCCTACAGAAAGTGAGAGCTACTGGCAAGCATGAAGCACCACAGACGTGGGTCATGGCACTGATCTGAGGACTTCTTGTTCCCTTGTCAGGTACGGAGGAATTTCCATCGGAGGAAAGCTGCCGGCTCTCCCCATCACTGGGGAGGCGCTTGTTGGATTTTTAAGTGACCTTGGCCAGATGATGAATGTGAGCGGGGTACGTAAACGGGCTGCAGGTTTGGGTAGGACTTTCAACGCGCCAGTCATTATGAAACAGAAAATCTCATGAATACTAAGAGTGAAAATAAAAAACCTCTTTCTTGTTCATTATGGTTTTCTAGGGTCCGGTCACCAGAGAGGCCGCTAAAGAAATGTCTGTTTTCCTTAGACATCTAGAAACTGAAGACAACATTAAGGTATTGGCCCTGGGTCACCTGCCCCAGAGCTAAAAATCCACATGAGCTGGTGACTTTATTTTTATTTTTCCAAATAATTAAATTCCACCGAGTCTCCACTTGAAAACTAGCATGGAATGTCTTCCAGCTGCCAAATCCTTCCTCCTCCTCACATTCCTTTCCCTGCGGCTCATTTTTTTTTTCTTTAAACAGCTGTTGTTAGCACAGGGCCGCTGGGGTCATGCCAGCACAGCCTAAGAAAGCCCGTCTCCGCCCTCCAGGTGTGGTTCAACAACAAGGGCTGGCACGCCCTGGTCAGCTTTCTCAACGTGGCCCACAACGCCATCCTACGAGCCGGCCTGCACCCAGACAGGGACCCCGAGGAGTATGGCATCACCGTCCTAAGCCAGCCCCTGAACCTGACCAAGGAGCAGCTCTCTGAGATCACAGTGTAAGCCCAGCCGCACAGGCCCAGCTGCACAACTTTCTTGTCACCCTCTCCTCTCTTGGGAGACCCGAGAGGATTTTCACTATCCGGTGCTGTGGGCTGGAGGGCAAGGCTGGTCAATGGGCAAACGTGAACATAAGACTTTCAGCGCTCGTGTGCCAGACTGCCTGGCCATTCTTTCTCCTCGTCCTTACTAGGAAAGTAAGCATAGATTTGGTTCTGTTCCCTTCGGGCTCTTGGTAAGAAGTTACTGCTGGAGCTTACACAAATATCCTCCCCTGCAGAATGTGAAATGACTGCCGGGAACGGGGAAAGTTCAGTAAATCTTTCGTCTCCCCAACAGGAATTAGCTCAGATTTTGGTAATTTCCCTCAGACAGCCAGGCTGTGGAGATGTCGACAGATCCTTGCCTTCCTCAAGTTTAGGCTCTTCCCGCACAGCTTCAGGCAACGAAAACATCAATCTTGTGCAATCTGCAGCATGCTTGTAGCCTGTGTGAGAGCATGCTTGTGGTAAGCGGTAGGGTCCTCATTTTCCTACCCCAGGACACTCTGAGAGCCCTCAACACTGGGCCCTCCATGTGCCCAGGGCAGGGGTGGGCAAACTTTTTGACTCGAGGGCCACAATGGGTTCTTAAACTGGACCGGAGGGCCGGAACAAAAGCATGGATGGAGTGTTTGTGTGAACTAATATAAATTCAAAGTAAACAACATTACATAAAAGGGTACGGTCTTTTTTTTTTTTTTAGTTTTATTCATTTCAAACAGGCCGGATCCGGCCCGCGGGCCGTAGTTTGCCCACGGCTGGCCCAGGGTCACTGGCTAAAAGTTGGCCCTGGAACCTTGGGACCTTCCTCTGGACACCCTCCAGGCCCTGGACTGAGGAAGAATCGCCTGCCTTGTGTTTATTCTCACTCCGCCTTGCCAAGTCTCTTGAATATGAAATATGAAATAGGAGTCTTTGTGATTATAAAATAGTATATGTTCATTAAGTAAAGTTTAAAGAATAGAGTCTTAAGAACTTATTATCTGTAACCCTACACAGGTTAGGGTTATTTCCTCTAAACTTTTTTGCACGTTTCCCTTTCAGTCATTTGCTCTACTTTTACTATGTGTGTGGATCATGCTATTTCCAGTTTTATAAGGACACTGACTGGCACAGACGGTGCTCTGTGGGAATTAGTTAATGTGCTCCTTTCCCTCAGTGGGCACTGTTCCATGCAAAGGGTCATGGCTTGCATGTGAAGTTCAGGTCGGATTTCAGCCCACACTTGCCCTCTTGGCCAGATGCCTTCCACTTGGCCCAGGAAAGGATGACTAGAGCCCCGCCCTGTATAATCGGCCTTTTCCCTGCTTCCTTGAACTCATGTTATGAGCATTTCTCCATGCTATGATGTGTTTCATGTTCTCACAGGACAATTTGCCTCCTTTAACAAAAGGAATAAATTTCACAGACCATATGACTGTCTACTAGAAAATTCAAGAGAAGGTATAGAACTGATAAGAGCATTGTGATATATGACAATATAAAAATCCATTTCTATAACCATCAGTAAAGACTTTGAAAGTTTATCTAGACTTTCATATGAAAATGGAACAATATTCAACATCAACATAGAACAGAAAACCCTCAAATATCCACTTAACCTTGACTTCGTTTCAGATAATTGAATGAAATGACAATCGTCAGGCTGGGAAGGGGGTTTTGAAGGCTGTTCTCTGGGATTGGCTGAGCCTCCCCAGAGCCTGACTTTGTTTTTTCTCTGGCAGCTGCTCCTCCTCCTTCACCTCTCTCTCCCGGTGTCTCTTGTCCTGCTGCAGGCTGACCACCGCTGTGGATGCTGTGGTTGCTATCTGCGTTATTTTCGCCATGTCCTTCGTCCCAGCCAGCTTTGTCCTTTACTTGATCCAGGAGAGAGTGAACAAAGCCAAGCACCTCCAGTTTGTCAGTGGAGTGAGCCCCACCACTTACTGGCTGACCAACTTCCTCTGGGACATCGTAAGTGTCAGGTCACGGTGCCTCTCTCACCTCCATTGGCCTGAGGGGTGGGCACTTGTGTCTGCTCTGACTGAGGGTGGGGCTCTCCCACTGCCGGGACTGCTGTGCCAAGGGCCTTGTGTGTCTGCTGTCTGTTGACATCTTCTTAGAAAGGCACAGAACTAGGAACAGCAAGCTAGGGATGAATGTAGGGCTCAGCTTAACAACTGCTGAGTGGGGGCTCTGTGTGCCCTGCCTCAAGGGGCCTTCTGACCCATCCAGTAATTACTGCACTCAATGAGGCTGGCCTTCCTGAGAATGTCTGGCTGAAGAGGTAATACCAAGCAGACCTTCACCCCACATCCTCTTCTTAAATCCTGCCCCACCCCAAAGGGGTAAGGATGGAATTCCTCCTATGGCAGAGTCACCAGATAAATATAGGACACCCAGTTAAATTTGAATTTCAGATAATTAATTTTTAGGGTAAGTATGTTTCACCCCGAAATATTGCGTGGGACATAGTTACACTAAAAAAATGTATTTGTTGTTTTCCTGAAATTCAAATTTAACTAGGCATCCTATATTTTTATTTGCTAAACCCAGCATCCTATCCATTGGCCTTATTTTGATTTCCCAAAGCAGCCAGACCTTCACTATATCAGTTTAGGCACCAAGTTAGGGAAAATGAAGAAAAGTTTTTTAGCAAATCAACGGCAGACTAGCACCCTTCTCACCCCAGTATTGGAGGAGGCAGGGAGGGGTCAGCATGGGGGGCTTCATGACAGACCACAGGGTCAACGTTAATTGGCAGCAAATACTAGTTATAATATAGTAGAGATGATTGTGACACCAACTCCAGGTATTCTGGGTGTCTTGGGTAGTGAGATCCTTTGTTTTATCTCAACATTCTAAGACTAACGTGATCCCCACTTCATGTGATGATAAGGTACATCATGATGGAAACCGACTCAAATGGCCTTCTCCACTGCGGCCTGTAGTCAGGATTCCTAGAGACATATTTATTTTACTCGACTTATTAAGCGGGCTGTCACTTAACAATACAAAACCAGAAGTTATTAATAGCACCTACATTCTTCCCTCTGTTTTCTGTCTGCATGAAAAAACACTCATGAATACATGGAGAGGAGGTCAGATTCTACAAGCCTCACTATGGACAAAAACATCACTCACAGGCCCCACATTGGCCTCGAACTTTGAACATGAAAAGAGCTAGGCACACCTGCACTGAAAAGTTATTAACTTGCCAGTTTTTTCACTCTGCTTTTTTTTAAAATACAAAGAACAGCCTGGCTGGTGTGGCTCAATGGTTGAGCATTGACCCAGGAACCAAGAGGTCACCAGTGCAATTCCCTGTCGGAGAACAAGCCCAGATTGTGGGCTTGATCTCTAATAGGGGATGTGCAGGAGGCAGGTGACCAATGTTTCTATTTCTCTCCTTCTCCTTTATTCTCTCTCTCTAAAATCAATAAAAACATATTTATGAAAAATAAATTACGAGGAACAGAATTTATACTTGGAGCTGACCGTGCATGTACCTGCACAGAGATGTCTGAACCCAAGGAGAGATAGACTATGGACTAGAATCAGGATTGGCCCGATGTTTCCTCATGGTCAGATTCAGGTCACAGCAGCAGCATCACAAGGGATGCTGTCTTCTCACTGCGTCCTATCAAGTGGCTGCTGCTCTCAATTTGCCCTACTATCGACAGTGGTCCCTTGATGAAGATGGTGTCTGACGAGCTCCTCACTGTAAAGTTAATCTTTTTCTTTTTATAATTAGCAAGAATTTTGGGAAGAGGTACTTTAAAGCTGTGTAAATATCCTATTTGTTATCAAACTTCCCATTCATTGATTTATTTCAGTGGTTCTCAACCTTCTGGCCCTTTAAATACAGTTCCTCATGTTGTGACCCCACCATAAAATTATTTTCGTTGCTACTTCATAACTGTAATGTTGCTACTGTTATGTAAATATCTGACATGCAGGATGGTCTTAGGCGACCCCTGTGAAAGGGTCGTTCGACTGCCAAAGGGGTCGCGACCCACAGGTTGAGAACCGCTGATTTATTTACTTATAACTATATGGAGTCATCTTCCCGCGTCAGTCCATGGGTTATAATTGGAACCACTATTATTTACCCTGATGCTCAAATTATCCCCAGTTTGACCAGTGGGAACCTGATGGAGCTGCCTACTTTGACTTTGTCCCCATTGTCTTTGAGCAACTCCATGCTCTCTGGCACTGCAAGGTGTTCCAGGTCTGTCCTCCACTTCGCCCCAGCCCTACTTGGCATCAACTGTGTCCCCAGGGAACCCTGGTTCCTTTCCATGGAAAACAGCTCTCAAAATCAAGATCTTGGCGCTAGGTAGGTTCTGTGCTATTGGGGTCTCAATGGTCCCAGGAATTTTTTTTCATCTCTCCATCTCAGTGGAGAGAACTAGGGGAGATATGTAAGCATATACATAGATAAAAACCATTTGCATCTCTATTTACCTACTTATACACCAAACACTGAGGGCTCACTAAAACCTCTATTCAAACCAACACCATTGGCTCACTGTGGCTTTCCACTTTCCATATTTATAACTCTCTTTTTCAAGAGTGAGACACCAGCTTCTGTCACCTCCAACTCATTAACCTACCTGAGCAATGCACCTGCATGTAATAAGTCCCCATCTCTGCCACCATCCCCTCTCCTGTATGGACACCCTCCCCTTTCTGCTCCAGCTGACCCCATGTGGAGGTCCTCCTCATTCTGCTCTGGCTCTAATACCCCACACCAGGTCAACACCCTCCTCGCCCCACTGGGGCTCACACACCCTGTGAGACACCCTTCTCACCCTTCTCAGGTTCTCATCCTGTTCAGACTCCACCCCTGACCCCACCATGGCTGCCCAACTTTCCCTGTCTATTCTACTGGCTTTAGGACTGAATTGTGCAGGAAGGGAAGAGAAGGGAGAAAGTGATAAAAAGGTATCATTTATTTGAGCTTCATGAGGTCAAGGACTATAAAGTTTTTTTTATGAATTCTGGAGACATACTTAGAAAAAAGGTATCATTTATTTGAGCTTCATGAGGTCAAGGACTATATCTTAAGTTTTTTTTATGAATTCTGAAGACATACTTAGAACGTAGAATCGATAGGACTTCATGACCAATTAGAAAGAGAGAATGAGAAATCAGGTAGAATTTTGTAAAAGATGCAGATAAAGGTCCCCAAGCTGCCCGGCCCGCGGCCCTTGTTTGACAGTCAGAAAACAGAGGTCCAGAGAGGTAAAGCGTCTTGCTCTCCTCTTCTCTCTCCAAGATGAATTATGCTGTGAGTGCGGCACTGGTGGTGGGCATCTTTGTCGGGTTTCAGAAGAAAGCCTACACTTCTCCGAACAATCTTCCTGCCCTTGTTGCACTGCTCATGCTGTACGGGTGAGTTGTTCAGGCCATTAGCTAATGCTCTCCGAAGGGAAGCTGCGGGGAGGGGAGGCATGATCTCCAAGCAGAACACGGGGTTTCTGGTGGCAAGGTTAGCTTTTGGCCCCCAGCAGACTCTTCGGCCTGACCACAACCCTGCCTGGCCTCTGTGTCTGACTCCATACGTGGAGGTGTTCCCGAGGCTCGGTCTACTCACCCCACATGGCCTGAATCTCCTCCCATTCAAACGGTGGCTTAACCAAAATCCGGGACTCAGTCACTCCCCTGTTTTTCACCCAGCTGTGATTCTGATTATTCATCGAAAGCCAATCTGAACATCCCAGTGTCTCCATCTGTACCGGCCAAGGGTTATGTACACACAGTAGAAGACTCCGGCTGAAAAGCTGTTCCTGAGTCAGGGCCAGAAGATGTCACAGAGATTAAATGCAGTGGAATTAGAGCAAAGTGTGCAGCTTTATGTCTAGGCCTACCACTTACTACATGTGTACTGTGGACAAGTAATACACCTCATCAAGGCCTCAGTTTTCTTATCTGTAAAGTGGAGATAATGATACCTGGCCCTTTCTATGTGGGCCAATAGAGTCTTGCTATTATAATAGCAATGGTTTCCATTTATCTCTATTGAAAAAGAATTCAGGAACTAGCATGACTGGCACATCAGCTCCAGTGAACTGTGAAAATGAGCCTGTTGGGGTCTCAGCTCAGCTTTGCTGATCCAGACTCGAGTGAGAAGCATTGTGGGAAGACAGTGCTCCGTGCATTGTACAAGGCTTTATAATTTATGTACATCCACAGTTACCATCTCCTTTGTTCCTCACAAAATCCCCCATGAGATGGCCAGGGAAGGCATTGTTACCTCAAGTCAAAGATGAGGAACAAAGACCAAGGGGTGGAGTATCTCTGGTCTTCCTGGGACTCTCACCAGTTCAAACATATCACCTCCTGCGTGAGGGGAATGCATATGCCTGGGGTACAGCAGATGGAGTGGAAACGGGCACTCCGTCCTGCTGAGTTGTGTTGTTTCACACAGATGGGCAGTCATCCCCATGATGTACCCAGCATCCTTCCTGTTCGATGTGCCCAGCACAGCCTATGTGGCCTTGTCTTGTGCTAATCTGTTCATCGGCATCAACAGCAGTGCCATCACCTTCATCTTGGAATTATTTGAGAATAATCAGGTGAGCACGACTTTCTTGGCTTCCTTGTTTGATGACTGGGAAATAAATGATTGTTGCTTTCTTTCCTTCCTTCCTTCCTTCCTTCCTTCCTTCCTTCCTTCCTTCCTTCCTTCCTTCTTTAAGCTCCTTATTCATGTGTGTGCTCTGGTGTCATGGTTTTCTGAGCTCATTCTCAAGCTATAAATGACCTTTCATGATCCTTCTTACTCCTTTAAAAAGGTTTTCTTGAGGACTTTGGTGTTAAGATTTACACACACATAGCATTCATGTGATTTCAGCATTTAAAAGGTGTGAAAAGGCACACAATGAAATGTCTCCTTCCTACTCCTGTTTTGCAATCACCTGGTTCCCTTCTCCAGAGGCAACCTTTCATTGGAGTTTCTTTCATATGTGTTCTGGAGACATATAAGCAAATACATATATAGTCTTTCTCCACTTCCTTATGCAAATTTTAACAGGAATATATACTATCTTACATGAAAATTAATCCTGAGGATAAGGGTTAGGAATTTATGACACTGAATGAGTTGTTTATGGCCTGAAAAGTCCAGTTATCCTATCCACAACCCCCCAGACTTCTCTTCACTCAGAAAGAGGTGGCCAGACTGGATCCTAAACACAATGGTAGCAGCTGCAGGGCTGTCTTTTCTCCACACTCCTGCTCCCAGCCTGCTGTGTCTGAGCCCTGGCCATGGCTGTCCTGGGAACATCTCCAAGGACTGGTGGTCTCACCCATGTGTCTGTGTCCCCAGTGGCCTGTTTAGCCACTCATTTCCTTCCCTCATTAGGGCTTTGCAGTTCAGAGGTTGGGCACTAGTGCATCTATTCTGCTGTCCTGCAGCTCCCGGCCCCTGGCCCCTGGCCCCACTCCTGCTTCTGGGCCCTTGGGAGGACCTAAGGCAAATCTGCACGAACCACCCAGCTCCTGGCTTCCTGACAGCCACTCTTTCCCAAACCCTGTCAGGCTTTCTGTGGCCACTAAGCAAGGAACAACCCCCCATCCTCACCCCACTTCTATCCCATGACTGATAAAAAAATATACCATGTTACAGTCAGACCCCAAAAAGGAGGGGGATGGGAACACAGACCCACCTCTAGACCTCCTCCCCCCAACCCCCTCTTCCTGCCAGAGCACCCTGACAGGCTGAAAAGGCTGCTCTTCAGAGCTGTTTTTGTCACAGGCTCACAGCCCACTAAATCTTAAGAGAGAGTGTTACTTCAGAATAATTAAATGGTAAGCTTAAAGCCATTCAGAACATTCTCCCTCCCTCCTGCCGGCTGCACTCATTTAGCCAACCTTTTTTGAGTGCACCTTCCTCCCCTGCATAAAAGTTGGTTGCTGTCACATAAATCATCAGACAGATGCTGCAGAAATATCCAGCATCCCAGAGAGACTCCCCAGGTCCCAGTCGCTGCTGTCCCTGCTCAGTCAAAAGGTGTCAACAAAGTGAACACCATACGATGGCTGTGCTGATATGAATAAGTGCAACCCCTCGCACTGCCCCCAGGAACCCCCCTTCCAGTCAGTCAGTGACCTGCACACCAACTAAGGAACCAAAACAACCCTCAGGACACACCACTCCATATGACAGAGTGGTTCCCAAACTTATTTGGCCTACCGCCCCCTTTCCAGAAAAAATATTACTCAGCCCCTGGAAATTAATTTTTTTAAAATTTTAATAGCAGTTACTCATCGCCCCCAAATGCACCTGTGGCCATCACCGCCCCCCTGGATCGCTGCAGCGCCCACCGGGGGGCGGTAGCGCCCACTTTGGGAATCACTGTGACAGAGCATCAAAGGGGCAAGACAGATAAAACGCTACAGGTCAGAGTGGGCCCAAAAGAACTGGGTTGCAAGGGCCAGGAGACTCGTGGTGGAGGAAATTCAATTTGAGCCCGGCCTGGGATAAGTAGAATTTTATTAACCCATTTAATAAATACTATGAGTTAAGTGTTGTGCAAGGTATTCAGGAAGGATACCAAATGGTTAGGACCCAATCCCTGTCCTCTGGGGACCACTGACTAGGGAGAAAGTAGTCAGGTAAAAAATAATTAACCCTGGCAATGTGGAAAGTATGAGCGAGGAGTAGGTATTTTACTATGGGAATCTGGAAAGGCTGGTGAGAGGAGGGGTTATTGGAGCCAGCTTTGTGAAGAGGGCGTTCTTTCCTGCTCATAGCGATGGTTAACAGAAGCTGCAAGTGCAAAGGCCCACAGGCCGAAGAGCAGAGTGCCTTTCAGGAGCTGTGGGGGGCTGGGGGAGGCTGGAGAGGAAGGAGGCTGCGCGGTAGGTACAGGCCAGGCAAGTGGGCAGCAGTGGCCTCTTCAGCCTCACCTCCTCCGTGTCCCCTCTGCCTGCTTGGGGGAGACTCTGCTCACACTTGGAGGCTGAGGCAGCAGGCACAGTCCGATCACCTGGAAACAAGTCCCCCAACTCAACACAGGCACCAGAGAGTCTCTGCCTTCTCTACTGCTGGCGGCATCTGCACACAGCCCATCGCTGTCCTGTGGGAGCGAGAGGCAGAGCAGGGAGATGCTCCCAGGACCCTCTCCCCTTTGGTCTAAGCTGAGCTACCATAGAGGAGGTGAGAGAGCCTCAGTCCCCGGGACGCGAGATGGCTCACAGCTGTACCAAAGGCGAGAGCCTGGGCCACACTCCCAGCCGCTGCCTCTCCTGGTAGCAAATGCCATGGAGGGCTGTGTGTAATTTCAAAGTGAGTCCGCAGGGAGCTCCCCAAGGACTGCCTGTGAGGCTCCCCAAGAGACACCTCCTGTGAGTGTTTCTGTATGTTCCTGTCTGCTCCACAAACCCCTCCTCAGTCTGGCTGCCTGGCCCCTCCGTCTGCAGTCCCTCCCCAGGCCCACCCTGCTCAGGAGGGCACGTGGGCTTGGCCCTATTCCTGACTGCCCTGCTTTGCTGTGTTTCAGATGCTGCTCAGGTTCAATGCCCTGCTGAGGAAGCTGCTCATTATCTTCCCCCACTTCTGCCTGGGCCGGGGCCTCATTGACCTGGCGCTGAGCCAGGCTGTGACAGACGTCTATGCCCGGTTTGGTGGGTGGCAGTAGGCCAGGCGAGCATGGCCCTGGATCCTTGGAGGCGGGAGGGCTGAAGCAGGAGTTCCTATCCAGCCTTGGGCGGGAGGCGGGGGAGTTTGCGGGGTCAGACACCTGGTTTGTCTGGGTTGTCCTGCTGCCCAGAAGGGATCAGGGCCAGGAAGCCTGTTTCCTGGCTGAGGAGCCACAGGAGGGGGGAGGGTGGGCTCCACTTTTCCCTACTCTGACTTGAGGAGTCAGGATGAGACTTGTGTTCGGCTCTTGCTTGATTCCTTGCATAAGGGCTGGTCTAGCTGAGCCGAGTCTTGAAACCAGGTCTTTAGGGGGCGCTGGGGCGGCAGAGTGGGCTTAATTCCTGTCACTTTCCGGTGGCCTCTGTCCGCAGGTGAGAAGAAGTCTCCAAATCCATTCCAATGGGACCTCCTTGGGAAGAACCTGGTTGCCATGGCGGCAGAAGGGGTGGTGTACTTCCTCCTGACCCTCCTCATCCAGCACCACTTCTTCCTCACCCGATGGTACGTCCATGCCGCTGCCCTGAGGGTGCCAACGCCCGGGGACTTGGCTCTACATCCACATGGCCGTCTTTTTCCTCATGAGCCCCACACCATGATGGTGTTTACATTCTCAAAGCCTGGCTTGCTCTGAATAACACAAGAAGAAGAAAAACATTAAAATCGGCACAAAAGAATTTGTGACGACTCTAAACTTTAAAATATTTAAAATATAATGTTATTGGTTTCAATCACTAATATTTGTTCCCTCATTTAGTGAGCAGATAGATACTCATTTTAAATTGGACGATAGCATGGCAAAGGATAATGGTTAAGGGGTGTCCAAAGTGCCGCTGTATGCAGGCAATAGACAAAGGAGGCCCCTTTGCTAATAAAAGATGTGAGAGTAGGGACAGGGCCAGGGAGGAAGGGAGTAATATGGGGTGATATGAGCTGAGTGCAGCCAGCATCGATGTGGAGAGGAGTGACAGTGCCCCCGGCCAGGAGCGGTGGCTGCCAACCGTGCCCCAGACCCTGCCTCATCCTGACGTGGGCGCTCAGGTTTCAAGAAGGCAGCCCCGAGGACCCAGGGCTGACTCTGGGCCTGAGCACTTGCCCTCTCTGCCTAATGCCTCTTCTGTTGGGAGTCCTTTCGTGAATTTAAGTCTTAGGGGATAGAGAGCCTGGCTGTGGGCAGAAGTCGGGGAAGAGGCAGGAGGAAGAGGACGATGCTGAGGACGCTGTGCACCAGCCCAATCCTGTCCCCTGTTCTTTCTTTAGGATTGCTGAGCCCACAAAGGAGCCCATTGTGGATGAAGATGATGATGTGGCTGAAGAAAGACAAAGAATTATTAGTGGGGGAAATAAAACTGATATCTTAAGTCTAAATGAACTAACCAAGGTAAGGAAATAGGTGTAGGTGTGTTAGTTTGGAGGTGCCAGTTGGACCCCGAGATGGCACCACATTGTCATTTGCCTTCTGTAGAATAAGCGATATGACTATGCAAGCAATTTGTTTTTCTTTTTTTGTTTTGTTTTGTTAATCCTCACCCAAGGATATTTTTTCATTGATTTTTAGGAATAGTGGAAGGGAGGGGGAGAGACACACACAGAGGAAGAGAGAAATGTCAATGTGAGAGAGACACATCAATTGATTGCCTTCTGCACATGCCCTGACCAGGGCCGGAGATGGAGCCCGCAATCTGGGCATATGCCCTTGACCGTAATTGAACCTGGGACCCTTCAGTCCCCAGGCCAGTGCTCTATCCACTGAAAAAAACTGGCTTGGGCTAGTGATTCATTTTTCTAATTTTTTGTGGTCTTGTCATCTTTGTATTTAACTAGTCTTCCAAGAACATAGAATTCCAATGAATTTTCCATAGTATTAATATTGGATACTGATGCAGGGCCTCACTAAGCTGTCTCTGGTCAATTTCTGCACAGGCTCAATTTCAAAATTCCTAGAGCTCACAGCTCCTTTCTGAATGCCCTTGTTAATCTGTAACCTCTTCGTGTTGGTAGTTTTCACCTAAGCCAGTCTTTGCTCTGTCTTGTCTTCCTTGCTCTAACCCTCTCTCAGTCCTCAGTCCAGTTTCTCTGATCTTGTAGATTTATTCAGGCACCTCCAGCCCCGCGGTGGACAGGCTGTGTGTGGGAGTCCGTCCTGGAGAGGTGGGTACTCTGCCGGTCACCCCGGAAAGGGCTTCAGGAATCAGCTCCTGTGCACACCTCCCCTCCCCACCAAAGCCGAGCTCCTGGGTGAACATAAAACACAAGTCACCATAGGTCATTTTAAATTTTCTAGTAGCCATGTGAAAAAGGTGAAAACAAGTGAAATTTATCTTAATTACTTATTTTATCCAATATATCTGAAATATTATCACTTCAACATATCATTCATATGAAGTATTTTATGTTCTTTTGTTTTATTCTAGGTCTTCAGAATCTAGGTCTTTTATACTTACAGCACATACCAATTCAGACTAGAAGCAGTTTTAGTGCTCAGTAGCCACTGTAGGGGAGGAAAAACCCTCTTTCCTACTACCTTCTGAAGTTCTCAGGCTCCATAAATTGCTCTGACAAAGGACAGACTAACAACAAAGACAAAGAGAGGTTTGTTAGCATGTGCATCACATGTACATGAGGAAACAAATGATTCAAACGGTTGGTTAGAGCTTAGGCCTATCTCGCACCTTAGCAAAGGAACAATACAGTTTTAGGGAAGTGGCAAGACAAAAGACAGGGACTTGGAGTTTCCAGGGTAGCAGATTGTAGGGAGGCAAATATATGGGAAACTAATGGCAAGTAATGCTAGTTAGTAAAATTTGTTATGTAGATTCTTCTGGTGCCTTCTCCAGCCTGGTAAGGGTCTAAAGTTGTCTTCAGTGATTAACTTGTCTTTACTGGTAGAGAGTAGAGGGAAAACACCTTGTAAATTTGTGTCCTACTTTTAGGCAAATAGGGGGAGGGCGAAAGCTTTTCTTATCTCTGCTTCTCTTCAATTGCCTTCAGCTCAAAGTCATCCTAATGCCAAAGTGGCATATTTGAGGGAGCATATTCTACTATTCTGCACCACATGGAGCTAGTGGCCTCCTAATGGAAGCACAGATCTAAAATGCCCCCCAACACGCCCCCCACACACGCACACACCTTCCCATGCACTTTAATCTAGGGCAGTTGTGGCGAATCTATGACACGCGTGTCAGAGGTGACACGCGAACTCATTTTTTTGGTTGATTTTTCTTTGTTAAATGGCATTTAAATATATAAAATAAATATCAAAAATATAAGTATTTGTTTTACTATGGTTGCAAATATCAAAAAATTTCTATTTGTGACACGGCACCAGAGTTAAGTTAGGGTTTTTCAAAATGCTGACACGCCGAACTCAAAAGGTTCGCCATCACTGGTCTAGGGCCTGATACTCCAGACCCTTTTGGGCTCCAGGGTGAGGCCAGTTGTGTGTGTTCCCCCTCAGTGCTTTGGCCTCCTGGGAGTGAACGGAGCTGGCAAAACCACCACTTTCAAGATGCTCACTGGGGACACCACAGTAACCTCAGGCAATGCTACCGTAGCAGGCAAGAGGTAAGTGTCCCACTCATCATGTCCCAGGGTATCACTCATAGGTCCTGGACCGTGTCCCTGTCCCAGCATAGAGAGGGTGAGCATCAGACCCTGTGTCTGAGGGTGACTCTGAGAGCCTGAAAGATCTGTGCAGAGGGGTGGACCTCCCAGTGACCACAGTCCAAAACGTCCAAAATATAGACCTATGGAAAATGGAATTGAATTGTGATTGTTAGGAGTGTCCTCTGTTGCATGGATTCTCAGAAAGTTCTGGATGCACTAAGTTGGGGATTTTTTCTTTTTTTTGATGTCATGAACTCCCTTGAGCATTTAAGGAACTCTTGCACTTACTTTCTATAAAAAGTACACCATGTCCCTCATTATCTCCCTCCACATATTTTTGCAAAGAGTTTTTGGGGAATTTACTGGTCCCTAAAGCACATTTATGGCCCTACAGCACCCCGGAGCCCCAGGTTGAGAACCCCGTTTTGCAGCATTCTTGCTCAGAGCTTCTACATGGGGTTGGGTTCAAGGGCCTTCCGGGGCCTTATTCTGCATTGGCTATTTCTGGCCTGATGCTTGGTTTTGCAAGGCCAAGGAAACTTTATAAAGGAAAAACTGGCATGGGTCCTTGGATTCTGGAGGGAGCCTTCTGCTCTTTGTAATAAGGTGTGAGTAAACAGACTGCGGACACAGGATGGAGACCAGGAGCTCACACCTGTTTGCCTCTTTCCAGCTGCTCCTTGAACAGCAGAGCTCAGACACATTTGATGTGCCCAGCGGAACTCTAGGCCCTGGTTTAGACTTGGAGTTAGGCCCTGCTCATGTCTGCCTAGTATTTGCCTGACTGAGGCCTCATCACCTAAGAGCCATCCTCAAATGGCCAAATGGCCACTGGGCAGGGGAGTCCTGGGCTTCTCTGGTTCCCAGGCCTTCCCTGGTCATCCCTGTTGGGTCCAGAGTAAAGCGACTGGCAGGGGTGGAGTGAGAGCATGGCTAGGCCTTTCTCATCTGCAGATCCAGCTTAGCTTACAGTCAAGCAAGTGACTTCACAATGGTAACAACAGGAGTGTTGGTGGGAGGCAGTGTGCGGATGACAGGAGGATGTAATGGGATTTGCCATAAGACTTCAAGTTATAGTCCAGATGAGATATAGTCTAATGCTCAGAAGTTAAAACCAAGATGGAAGCTAGAAAGAAACTATAGGTTTAAGACAAAGGATTGGGTTCTCTGGTTTGGAAGCTTCAAGTACACTCCTTGCTTCCCGGGGTGGTTTTAATTGGCCCAGCCATACCTGGAGTTATGTTTGTCACAGTGGAAGACTGCCATAGTGAATGACTTCTCTCTGCCCCGTGCCATTGCATCCATCCTTTATTCATGGACCCTAAGCTATAAGAGAAAGAGGGAAAATATTGGAAATTACCTAAATGTTCAGACTAAGGACAGTTTATTTTTCATCAAGGCAAAGTATTTTCTAGTGAGGGAGAATATATCAGTAACTCAATTCAGTTCATCTCTTCTCCCTGCCAGCCTCTTGCTTGGGGCAGGAGGGGTGGCGGTGATCCATTTGGTCCTCTTTCATTGACTGTGTCTCTGCCAATAAATACAGATGGAGAAATTTACTTTCATTGGGAAGCATGTATCTTCTCTAGCTACTTCCCAAATGTTTGAAAGGGATCAAAAGTCACTGTTCAATTTCTGAAACCTGATCTTCCTTTTGTTTTTAAACTAATATATGAAGTGATCCAATCCAAAACCAAAGCTAATTTGGGTAACAGGTATTGAATTTATCCTAGACAGGGAAACTGGAGGATCTGACTGGATTCAAAGCTCAGAACTCCTGAAGTTCATGAGTTTCTAACCAAGGGCCCCTGCTTTGATTCCTCAGTGGTGTACACGGTTCTGAGAGAAGAGAAACGTGGGAGAAGAGAAAAGGCAGCTCCCTTACTCTGTTGGCAGAGCTCCTCCAGCCCCGGCTCTCTGTTCACCCCCTCTCTGAAGGAAACTTGCTAATTGCTTTTTCTTGTTGCAGTATTTTAACCAATATTTCTGAAGTCCATCAAAGTATGGGCTACTGTCCTCAGTTTGATGCAATTGATGACCTGCTCACAGGGCGAGAACACCTTTACCTTTATGCCCGGCTTCGAGGTGTACCAGCAGAGGAAATTGAGAGGGTAAACAATGGTTTGTTGTGGCAACTTGGGAATTTGGTAACCATATAAGGCTATCTCATAAGAGTGCAGTTATTTAGAGGTGGGAAAGCTGTAGAATGCTATCCATTCATTCCTTCAACAAATGCTTACTGAGTGTCTACTATGTGCCAAGTACTGTTCTAGAAGAGGGGGTATAACAATGAACAAAGCAGACAAAAATATCCCTGCCCTCATATCTCACAAAACAATGTATGTATTTGTCCTTTCACCCAGAGTCTCACTTCTTGGAATTTACCCTGCAGGTATGCCTCCCAAAATACAGCATGCATATACACAAAGTTATTATTGCGTTTTAGTTGGAAAATATTGGAAATTACCTAGCTGTTCAGCAATAAGATGTTGGTTGAATAACTTGTAGTCTATACATACCATAAAGTCTTATGCAGCAGAAAGAAAGAAAGAGAGAGAGAGAGAGAGAGAGAGAGAGAGAGAGAGAGAAAGAAAGAAAGAAAGAAAGAAAGAAAGAAAGAAAGAAAGAAAGAAAAAGAAAAATCTCTGTGAACTGGTATGAAGTTATTTCCAAGAGATATTTTCAAGTTAAAAAAGCAAAGTGCAAAAAGTACAGGTACAATGCTTCTTATGTAAGAAACTAGAAAAAATAAGAAAGCATACATATGTCTGTTTATCTTTACAAGTAGAAAGGATAAACCAAAAAACAATAAATTTCATCATTGACAAGAAGGAAATGGGTAAAGGCAAATGGGAGGGAATGTCACTTCTCTGAGTATATATCCTTGTATAGTTTTGGCTTTTGGAAGCATATTAATAATATTCTACATATTCAAAAATAAAATAAATAAGAATGGAAAGGGGTAAAATGAAAACAAAAAGAAAATCCTAACTCTGAAAGCAAACTGAAGCAAATTAATCCAATTTTATTTCAAGATAAATATTATTTGCAGAAGGGGAGGGAAAAGAACTAATACAAGTAACTGATGATGCAGTACTTGACTATTTATCCTCAGTCTTAAGTGGAGCAGAGGGTGGAAATTACAAACAAATTCTGAGCTCTTTTTAGTCTATTTTTTATAGAAGCATGAGCAAAGCCGTTCTGAAACAACTTAGATGTGCTTTAGGATTAAGTAAATGAGTGAATGTGGTAATGTTGGGAGCCAGAGTTCTCACTGTGGAAGAAGGGACATACAAATATGGAAAAGGGGAAGGCAAGAAGTTACCCTGTAAAGATAGATTGGAATTGGAGATATTACTGTAAACTCATGAAATATTTATATACACAAGTTTGTGCATACATGCATGTGTTCCTGTATATTGCACATATGTATGTATATGCATATATGTTTGTGTATGTGTAACTGAAAGGGCTAAGAAGAAAAAATATCCCAGTAGCAATGAGCACATTTAGTGCCCAAATTTTGGTATCTAATACCATCCCCGCTGAAGAAACTATGACTCTTTAAACAAATGACAAATTCCAGGTCTGGGACAGCATAGGTATTGAATGAGCCTGGAAAATCTTATGCCAGGAGTAAAGAAGAGCTTAAGAAAACACAATAGAGGCATGTCACAGTACACAGGAGCCATCTTAAAGGGGCTCCCAATGGCCATATATGGGACAATTTAGACATTGCAATAATTAAATACTACAATAAATTATAAAACACTGAGGTGGGGGATTGGAATTTGTAAGTCAATGCTATTAAATAGATAAATAAATAAATAGGAGAGAATGGAGGGTTCTTGCTTACAGTGAAATACCAATAGACAACTGGAGGAAGTTATGGAATTGGAAAATCATTTTGCAATGATTATAGTCAATATTGGATTAACAAGAATTATTAATGGTTGCTAAATATAGGGGACATTTTTTATAAGAAGCAAGATATTTGTATCGTTTAAAAAAATATCTTCCATAGATTGCTTATTGGTTGAGAGGGGGAAGCATAATCACTTTCAATGGAGGAATTAGACAACACCTTAACTGGGTGATCAAAATTAATATTACCTGAGAGGCAGGTGGATATCTCATGCCACAGACACAATATCCTGAGAAGGACACAATTTCACTTACATAATAGTCTGATTGGGAATGTATAAACCTACATCTTACCATGAGGAAACATCAGATAAACTCTAGAGGAACATTCTATTTTTAAAAAATACAGAGGCTGTAATCTTCAAAATAATCAGTCATAAAGAACAAAGAAAGTAAAGAAAGGCTATGGAAATGTTCCTGATCACAGGAGGCTAAGTAGACACAATGGACACTAGAACGCATCTTGTACTGGAGAGAAAATAATGCTGTGAAGGATATTATTGGGCCCAATGATAAAACTGAACTATGAACAGAAGATTAGATAATAGTATAGTAACAGTGCTAAGTTTACTGACATGTAAAAAACTCTATTGTGGTTATGCATGAAAATATTCTTAGAAAATAGACTCTGAAGTATTCAGGAGTGAAGGGCCAAGATGTATCTTTGGGTCTGAGAAAATTGTGTGTGTGTGTGTGTGTGTGTCTTTGGGTCTGAGAAAATTGTGTGTGTGTGTGTGTGTGTGTGTGTGTGTGTGTGTGTGTGTGTGTAAGTGTGTGAGTATATGTGTATGTAAGTGTGTGAGTGTGTATATGTGTATAAGAGAGAGTAAAGGGTTTATGAGTGTTCTTTGTACTATTCTCATTTTTACACTTTCCTATAAATTTGAAAGGATTCCAAATAAAAAGTTAAAAATGGAGCTGCATTATAGTGGGAGGGACAGATAATAATAGGTGATAAGTAAATAAAATATATAGCATATTTGTGAATGAAAAATCCATTGCTCCTACAGTGGGGGCAATAAGCAGTAACTCTCCACACCCATAAAGCAGGGAGGAATTATTGCTGTTGGGTTTGCACGCTGAGGTAGGGTGGCCCAGGGAAAACCTCACAGAGGAAGTGAACTCTGAGTGGAGACATGAGGAGCTGAGAGAGGGGCCATGTGGATATCTGGGGGAAGAACATTCCAGGCAGAGGTACAACTGCACAAGGCAGAAGCATTGTGAGTTTATCTCCACGGACTTCCTTAGTTTTATTCCTGTGCACATGTTATTCTCCATCACACACCTGTTATTCTCCATCATAGTTCCCTGTAGAGTTCCCTCAAAGCACTGTTATAATCTGTCATTATTCTGTTTACTTTGATTGTCTGTTGCACCACCTCCATCTGTGAATACAAGATCAATGGCTATGCTTACCATTACCCTCCAGTGCCTAGAACAGAGCCTGGTTCACGGTGGGTGCCCAATAAGTTTATATTTGGTGCATAAGACCTCAAATGTGACCCTGTGGAGGGGTGGAATCAATGAGACCCACCACTCTTAAACAGACACTAGGACTCTTCCTCTCTCCCTCCTAGCCATACTTTGGGACACTGGGTGCTGCTATTTGTAAGGCTGAAGCCCATTTCTCAGGGGGCTGCACCCAATGGGTGCTGAGCTGACCAAGCTGAATCTAAGGCACAGAGTGGAAAGAAGACACCTGGTCCTTAAAGCATGTGCCAGAGAACATGAGCCAGCAGGTGGCTCTGTTGTCCTAGATATGTGAGATCTGGGAGCCCAAGGCTTTGAATTGGTGGAGGTCTGAGATGTTTGCTTGTCTTCCTCTTCCCTAGGTGGCAACCTGGAGTATTCAGAGCCTGGGCCTGTCTCTCTATGGGGACCGCCTGGCCGGCACCTACAGTGGGGGCAATAAGCGGAAACTCTCCACAGCCATTGCCCTGATCGGCTGCCCACCGCTGGTGCTGCTGGTGAGGGGCCCGTGACCTGTGGGGATAGGTGGACCCAAGGGTGGGAACCAAGTGATGCCTGTCTGTGATTGGGTCAGCAGATTTAGAAAATGCAGTGGTCTGTTTCTGTCTGGACTGTTCATTTTGAGCAAATCAGCTCAGTGTTTGGTGTGTAGCACTTGGGGAAACGTTCTCACTCTGAGTTCCTGGGAAGTCTCTTGTGGGGCCATAGGCTCACAGCAGAAAGTTCAGCCCCTTGTGGGGTGTGGCCATCTGCTCAGAAAGGGCTACTTCCAGGGAAGGTCTGCTTGCGGGTTGGACAGGAACAAGAGCCTGACCAGAGGCTCAGGTGGCTCTCACTCGGAGCTGGAGGCCCCGTGCTCATAAGATCTGGGATTTATGAGGCCATGGGTTTCAGAACTTGGAGGAAACCAGAAAAGTCCCTAAGCTATCTCCTTGCAAACATGTGTAAGGTTTGGGGATTTGTCATTTGCTTGTTTGTTTTTAAGGTAATTTTCCTTTGCCTTAATCAACTTTAACCCAGTCCTGCAAGGAATGGGCTAGAGGTGGGCACGATCTGTCCTTATTCTCCCAATCTGCCACCTGTCTTGCACACTCTGTGCCCAGATACCCTGGGTCTCACCCCACTGGGGAGTGACTTGTGCCTTGTCTGCCAGAGATAATGCTCAGAGGAAGCCAACCATAGAGGGTGCAGTAAGCCGGGCCCCTGCCCTCTGCCTCCCCACAGGATGAGCCCACCACAGGCATGGACCCCCAGGCACGCCGCATGCTGTGGAACACCATCGTGAGCATCATCAGAGAAGGGAGGGCTGTGGTCCTCACGTCCCACAGGCAAGAGATTCCCAAGGGCTGGAGTGGAGCAAGCAGGTGGCTGGGAGTCCCCCGTCCCTCACTCCTCTCTCTGACCCCGCAGCATGGAAGAATGTGAGGCCCTGTGTACCCGGCTGGCCATCATGGTGAAGGGCACCTTTCAGTGTCTGGGTACCATTCAGCACCTCAAGTACAAGTAAGGAGATGGCGGGGCAGAGGGCCCCTTTGTTACCTTTATTGGGGGAGGGGGTGTCAACTAGGCCCTGTGCTTTCCACCTACACTTGGGAGGGTCCTGCCCCCTCACCACAGGCAGAGGCCAGTGTAGCCAGGCCTCATTCTGCATCAGCAAATAGAGAAAGCCATTGTGCTGAGAGAAACTCTGCTGGGCTAAGTGCCTGTGGCTGAAGGCTCCCAAGTCTCTAGCTGGAGCATTCTGATTGGGGCGGGGGCATATCTTGGCTGGGAGGAGGGAGAGTCACTACCACAGCCTCATTATCCTACCACCTGTCCCAACAAATCCAGGACCAACAACCTATTTAATAAGAACCCACAACCAACTTAGGAATAGTTAGGAGACTAAACAGCCCAAGAATCACCTTTCCTTTCTGGAATGTTGTATGTTTTGAGGTTTGAGAAATGACCATGTATCATACAACAAACCAGGAATGCCAGTAATCTTCAGTATATTGTCCATGGTACATTGCTGTGAATAGTGTGGTATTAATAATGGTTTCTGCAAAGCTGATAATCAGTTAAAATAAAATTATGCCAATAATGCCATGCTCCCTTGAATTCTGATATACATTATAAATTAGGAAGGGTCGATTTATAGTTATCACTTGTTTGTTTAGCAAATGCTTTTTGAGATCCTGGAGTATAAAAGTCACTGTGTTGGTTGGTGAAGGAACAGCACGTAACCCACCTTATCTAAGCCGAGATGTACCCACAGTAGTGTGTGGCACTCCTACCTGCATCAGGGCAGGTTGATGATTGAGAGAAAGGCTAGTAGATTAGCTGCATTTGCATGTTTGAGCCATGATTTCTTGAGCAACTACAGCTTGGACACTGCACAGACATCTGGGGGGACTTCTGCATGTGAGGTCACCAGACCTGTGCTGGTAAGGTCCTCTGCCTGCTGCTGGAGACACCGCTGTTCCCTCCTCCTTTCCTCCCACTCTTCACCATCCCCATGAGAGAGCAGGTGAGAGGGACTCTTCCCCATGTGGAGGGACAGTTTTCAGAGCTGGAAGGCAGAGGCACTTTATGTGGAGGGAGGAACCCTTGGTCACAGAGGAAACACTGAAGGAAGTTATAACTGCCAGGGCTATACTGGGTTCCTACATAAGCGTGTAGGGAAGCCAGCAGCTGTGCACACACTCTGTGGACCTTTCTTTATCCACATTGGGTGACCTGGTGAGGGAGGAGGGAAGCACCTGGCCCTGGCAGCTCCATTGGTTTTGGAAGCTTCCACAGGGAAGTGCTTGCTTTCCAAGCCTTTGCTCCCACCTGGCCAGCCTCTTAAAGGGCCAAGCAGCCTTTCCACCGCTGAATGAGCTGAATGAGCACTGGTCCTATATGCCTCCATGGACAGGTCCGTGATCTCTGCAGGGGCTAAAACACCTTTGACTTCAGCAAGCATGTGAGAGGGAAAGGAGCAGGGAACATCCATGCCTCAGGAGTTGGACACAGGAAGCTGTGACACAGGTCTGATGACCCACTGCACCACAATCAGACATTTAATCTCTAAAATCTAGTATCAAACTATTTCTCCAGGAATAATCATGGGTCTTTTCCTCCTAGTTCTAAACATGCACAAACGGTTTATAGTGTGACCTCTAATCCCCAATACTTTTGATGAGTCTATTCCTGATTTTGAGACTGCCTTAGACCCAACTACTAACAGGCCTGTACCACGCTGTGGTGGGCGTCCATAGGTTCGGAGATGGCTACATCGTCACAATGAAGATCAAATCTCCAAAGGACGACTTGCTTCCTGACCTGAACCCCGTGGAGCAGTTCTTCCAGGGGAACTTCCCGGGCAGCGTGCAGAGGGAGAGGCACCACAACATGCTCCAGTTCCAGGTCCCCTCCTCCTCCCTGGCCAGGATCTTCCGGCTGCTCATCTCCCACAAGGACAGCCTGCTCATCGAGGAGTACTCGGTCACACAGACCACGCTGGACCAGGCAAGTCCCCCGAGGGGAGCCGGGTGCAGAGCAGGGCTCTGCAAAGTCCTGACTGGACAGCCCAACCAGGGCTGGAATCTCCACCACAGGGAGGCAGGACATGCTGAGCATCTGTCCATTAGGGTGAAACTCAGTCTGTCAGAAATTGTTGTCTAACTCTATTTTAGTCATCAGCAAATTTCATTGAGTTTGCATCATACTTCCCCACCACACTATGACTTTATTTCAACCTTCCTGGTTTGTCATGGTACCATTTTTTTCCAAGTCAACTTTTTTGATGCTTAATTTACATATAATAAATGCACCCATTTAAGGTGTACAATTCGGTGAGTTTTCGTAAACATGTGTGCTGTGTATCAGGTTTTTTCAATGTGATCTTCTTATTGTGGTAAAATATACATAACATAATTACCTATTATCTACATTAATAAAAGACAAACATGCAAATTGACCATCCTTTTGCTATGCCTTAAGCCACACCCACCAGCCAATCAGAGTGGCTATATGC
>NW_005361913.1:76152-89933 GCF_000412655.1 Myotis brandtii | reverse complement strand
ATCCCCCAGGGAGCGGGCCTAAGCCAGCAGGTGGACATCCTCCGAGGGGTCCCAGACTGCAAGAGGGCATAGCCCGGGCTGAGGGACCCTCCCGTGCGCACAAATTTTTGTGCACCGGGCCTCTAGTAAGTGTATAATTCAGTAGCATTAAGTACATTCACATTGTCCACATAACCACCATACATCCCAAGAAAGTGTCCATCTTCCCAAGTTAACACTCTGTATCCATTAAACAACAGCCTCCACCCCTGCCACTTAATGCTGACTACTCCCCATACATATCTCATATAAGTGCAATTATGCAGCATTTTGTCCCTTTTGTCTAGCTTGTTGCACTTGACATAAGTCTTCAAGAATCATCCATGTTGTAGCATGTGTCAGAATATCTTTCTTTTAAAGGATGAGTAATATTCTGTGGTATGTCTATAGCATGTTTTATTTATCCATTTATCCATTTGGACATTTGAGTTTTTTCTGGGGTATTTTGTTGTTGCTGTGTGTTTATTTTGAGTAGACATCCTTAGAGACTGTGCAATAAAGCAGTGCATAGGCAAGTCTCCAACAGCCTTTGAGGAGCTGTCTCAACAGCACCTTCTCAACCATAAGCAGAGGAAGGTAGAAGGGGAGTCACGGCCACACTGCACATTGACTAAAGGACAGAGGAGAGATGAGATCAGATCCTGTTTTGGTTTTTGCTTTTAGTTTCTTCTTTAGAGGTTTAGAAGGCTGCTGCTACTTGGGATCTGCCTTGCCTTGTATACCCCACATCCTTTGAATCCTCCCAGAAGCACTCCTATGGCTCAGCTCAGAATTCTAAGAAACAAGCCCTGTGCAGGGCCCTGGTGGCCGGGCCCCTCAAGTGGGCCAGCCTCCCCTCCCGCAGCACACAACTGCTCCAGCAGGGCTGTCTATGAGCTGTGGACAAGAGAAAGCCCAGTGGGCGGGGGGGGTGGGGGGGTGAGTGGAGGGTGCCATTCTTCTGGAAATGCCTTGCCTTGTATACCCCACATCCTTTGAATCCTCCCACAGGCACTCCTATGGCTCAGCTCGGAATTCTAAGAAACAAGCCCTGTGCAGGGCCTTGGTGGCCGGGCCCCTCAGGTGGGCCAGCCTCCCCTCCCGCAGCACACAAGCTGCTCCAGCGGGGCTGTATATGAGCTGTGGAAAAGAGAAAGCCCAGTGTGGGGTGGGGGGAGGTGAGTGGAGGGTGCCATTCTTCTGGAAGCATATACCTATTCTTGCTCTTTTCTGCCTTCAGGGTATTTGTGAACTTTGCTAAGCAGCACACTGAAACTCATGACCCCCCTTTGCACCCCAGAGCTGCTGGAGCCAGTGGACAAGCCAAGGTACCCGCCACTCTTTCCCAGCCCACTGGTTGGTCCACTGGGCCTGAGGGCCTCCAAGGCTCAGATATGCCTCCTGCAGAGAGCCCGCCCAACCACACACACTGCATGTCCCCCACTACCTCTCTCTCCCAGTTCTGTGCTAAAGGACTTTCAATTGGTAGTGGTGTGGGTTCCTTTTATAGTGAGGAAAAAATTTGGATGATGTGGGAGAGCATTTTTAAGAAGAATTTTCCCAATTATTTTTGCAGGAAAAAAATAATTTAGATTTTGGAAATTGGACACAGGGGAAATAGGAAAGAATATTAAAATGTCTTGATTGTTGGGATACTTGACATCTATGTCTGGTCATGTGTTTGAGTTTCAAAGGAAAGGAATTAAGTGGCCCCAGTCCAGAGAGAGAGAGAGAGAGAGAGAGAGAGAGAGAGAAGGCACCCAGACCCAGGTGCCTTAGTTTAAGCCTGGGATGATAAGGGGACAAATTATCTCAGTCATTCTCTCTAGACTTACCTGGAGAGTAAATCAAAGAAAATCAAAGCACTTTTCCAACCAGCAAAGATGTGCAAAACCTTATTTCCCATAAAATTCTCATTCCTCCCACCAGTTTCTAGTTGTATGGAAAACCAAATACTGCTAATATAGGACATATTCCCTTCCAAGGCCATGCTTAGGATGAATTTTCCCCTTCCTTTTGCCTAGTAAAGACCTAATGGCTACTTGGCAAGGTTGACTTTGCCCCCATCTCCCCAGAGGGCCCAGAAATGTCTGAGCAAAGCTGTCCAGGGAAAGTAAGTTTGGCTAAGATTTTCCAGCCACTCTTTCTCATAGAAAGGTCTTTAACCTGCTGTTTACACCTGTAGAAAATTATTCTTTGAAAGCCATTTGCAGTTATGAATCCATTTTATGGCTCAGAATATATTATTGGGTAGCAAAAGTGTTGCCTACAACTATCAATGTCTTCCCAACCCCCACCAGGCATATTCTCTCTTAAAGGGCTACTACCAAGCCATCTCTGGGCCAGGTGAGGGGAGCTGATGGTCTATGACCTATAGCATTTCAAACCTGCCTTCTTGGCTTTTAAGACAGGAAGAACCTGGTAACTTTCTTGGACTAAAAAGCAAATCTTAAGACACCATGGCAGCCTTTGGAAACCACCCAGGGGTGGAACTTCCTCTGAGATGTGAGCATGTACCACCGAGAGGGTGTGAGCCTCATGACATCTGCACCTTAGAGACAGACAGACCTGAGGGTCACCTGGCCCACACTGTTCACAGACACGGAAACAGCACAGCCCATAACCTTGGGCATCTGTCAGAATCACAGTGCCCTTGGCTGAGCTTCCTCCAACGACTAATCGATGGCTATTTAACTTTTAAAATCTAAAAGCTGTTGTACCATCTCTTCAGAAAAGCGAGATGACAAAAGTCTATCTGGTCTCTGTCCGCAGGTCTGACCTCCTTCCACGCGGCCATTCTCTGCAGCAGGACAGGAGCTCTGGGCAGCGGGAAGTGCAGGAGCCTCTGCCACGTGGCCGTCCGAGCCGACCAGCCAGCATCAGTAAGGCCTCGGCAGCAGAAACGAACACGTGGGCATACACAGATGCCCAAAGGGCTTCTCAGAAGGAAGCCAAACTGGGACACCTGATGGTGAAAGTGACCCTTGTCACCAGACCACAGAGGTAGAAGCCCACTGCATCCTGCTAGTAGCTTTGATCTCGACATCACTCTCACGTCAAGTGGATCTGCTTTTCTGTATGTGTATGTGCGTCTGTTTTATTTTTAAGGAGAAAATAAATGCAAACATATTTATCATACACTCTCTATGTTCACTGAGCCTTGGTGTGCACCATCTGGTATAGTTTTAGGCATAATTTGGGGCCGAGCAGCTTCCTGTCGTTGCGTGAGCTTCTGTGAGAGTCATTGCCATAGGAGTGCCAGTCATGGCAGGATTCTCAAACTGGGGGGAAGTGAATGGACTCCTCTTGATGTTCGTGCCAAGTCTGCTCTGTAGGGTTTGAAGGAAACTCCCACTGGCAATGCATGTGAGCATTACCCATTGTTACCTGGGTATTATTTGAGTCTCGGTTTCACATCTGTTTGCTCAGCTCATTTGAGAGCCTACCTCATAGGTGCAATTCAGACAGTAGACGAGACAAGGGCAGGTGAGAGTGGATCTTGGGTTGGATGTGAGATCCCACATGTCTTTGTAGCTGTTTAAGATGGCAAGGCCTCATTCACACAGGGCCCGGCCATTTCCACAGAGCTGACGTGTGCGTCTTCTGCAGTGACGATAGGAGGCAGTGGTCACAGGACACCTAATTGTTCCTGTAAAAACCGGCCAAGATTCAGAAATAGTAGTTTTGATCCAAACCATTTCAAATGACTTGTGGGCAAGAACAAATGGACTTCTTGTCAATATCATGCCCCTCAGAGGGCCTTCCTAGTTCTAACATGAATGGAGCAGTGCCTCTCAAAGCACGTTATCCGTGGCCACAACTCCAGAATCCGGGCAGGGCTGAGGGTAGGAGACAGAAGTGGAAGAGAAGGATGCTGGGACATGGAGGACAGTGAACACCAGCTCCTGACAGTTTCCTGAGGACGCAGAGTCCTGTGTTTCTCCAGAGGCAGACACAACTTTAACCCTTCACAGCTCCCGGCTGGTGACTTTCCAAATAACTATAGAGTTTACAAAACTGGTGCCTCAGAGCTTAATCTGGTTTTTACTTTTAAAATAAATCTACCAATGGCCACAACCATAAAACCATGTAACTGGGGTTAGAATAGAGTTTAGGAAAGCCCAGGAGTGCGCTGTGAATACTCAGCATCACACTATGGCATCCTGGCTGGTTTGGGATTTAAATGATCAACTGCAACATCACAGGGACACGGGCAAAGCAGGGAGTGGGGCGAGCTATCATTCCTGGTGTGGGGGGTGTGAGGGTTTTAAGTGGCTTCATGGACTGGAAAGGCTCAGGTATAGGTAATAACTCACCCTTTGCGAGGAAAGTTCAGTTTAGCTGTCTGTCTCCACTCCACCTGAGCTCCCAAGTAGCAAAGTTTGTGGGTTTTTTCCTCATTTTCCCCAGCTCCTTTCACACAGAAAACACTCAACAAATACTTGCCAAACTCAATACAATAAACACCCAGGGAAAAAAAATAAATAGGTCCAAGAAAATGTTGGCTTCAAAAACCTGAAGACAGTGGCAAAGGGCACGTGGAGGAACAGCGGAGCCATGCTTGAAAATATCAGTGGGAAACCATAAGCAGGGGAAACAGAGGAGGACGAGGAGGCATGCCCACAGTTGGCTTGGGTCTGAGGAGTTTCAAGTTGGAGCTTGGCCCAAATCTCCTGAGAACATGCTGGTCTATTGAAAGGCCTCCCTCTCGGGTTTAATAAGGGAGATTCACAAAGAAGAGGAGAAAATGGAGAGAGTCATTCAGGAAGTAAGACCACTCAGGGGCTGCTCCAGGAGCATGGCTTGCTGCCAGGTTTGCTAATAGCTGAGACCCAAAAGAGAATCTCTGTTCTGTGAGCGAAAGCTCATGGAGCGCTTCAGTTGTGCTGCTGCGATGGCTTAGGGAACAGGGGGAAGGGAAGGGGAAGGTGGGCCAGACAACAGGGAAGCAAAGCACTGGGCTTGGAAGAAAGGGTCTCAGCGACACCCTGGGTACTTGCCCCGGGGCCCCCAATGAGGAGGAAGTTCTGCACCAGCAGGCCTTCGGGGCTAATGGAGAAAAGAAGGTTTTCCCCTGGGAAAAGGCAGCGTCACCCTCGAGGGATAGCTGCTTCAGGCACCTGAGGGCCTCAGCTCACTGGGCCCCGGGTACTCAGGCTGCCTCCCTCAATGTGGGAATTCAATGCCTCAGTAGGTTGCCCAAGATGAACCGCTTGTCTACCTATGTTCACGGAGCAGAATTGCTACCACATTTTGTTTCAGGTGGTTTTCAAGTTCGGGAAAGCTTAGCTACTAGAATTTTCAGGTTCACGGAACCACAAGCTTGTAGAGCGAGAAAACTTCTCAATTTTTAAAAACTAAGCCCATATACATTTGCTTTGCATTGTTTTAATAAAAAGGAAACCGAGTCTCAGAAAGATTAACTTACTTGGCTGGCCATCCAGCCTTCCCTGCAGGCCCCAGGCTGGTCCTCCTCCAATTACTTCACTCCCAAGACCAAAGGGAAACGCCCACCAGAACCAGAACTCTGGGATTCCCCACCCAAACTGTGTAAAGCCTGCCTTCTGGGCCTCTGTGAGCCTCTGTCATGGATAAAGGTGGACCTTGAGCACGCAGGCTCACGTCTACCCTTAGCACGTGAGGCCCCTGGAAAACTACAGGAGGGACGAGAAGAGGGGTGACCAGGAGACAACGTGCTCTGCACCATTAGATGGCACAGGATTGGTATTTTACCATCCTCATAGTGCCAACTTTGATTACTTGATTATACAGACGTCTGTCAGATTTCTCCTCTGGAAAATTACTCTTTTCCCTCTGTAATGAATGAGTATTTTGTGGAGATTATTTTTGAGACTATGTAAATTAAGCCATTCCTCTTCAAACACTTAATATAATAATTTATTTATTTACTAGTGGCCCATTGCACGAAGATTCGTGCAATAGGCCTTCCTTCCCCTGGCTGCCGGCACCGGTTTTCCTCCGGCACCCGGGACCCAGGCCTTTGGTCCTACTGCAGCAGCGAGGCTTGGCTTCTCCGCTCCGGCTGCTCCCAGCCCCTCCTTTTTTTCCCCCAGCTCCTCCAGCAGAGCCCTGGGCAGACTGGAAGCCTGGGTTGCCCCTAGCAACCCAGGCCCCCAGCCCCTCCTTGAGTGGAGCCCAGGGTGGACTGGAACCCTGGGTTGCCCCAGGCGACCCAGGCCCCCAGTGACCCAGGCCCCCAGCCACTCCTTGAGTGGAGTGCAGGGCCGTCGGGAAGCTTGGCTTCCTCCATTACCAGGAGCAACCCAAGCTTCCTGCTCGCTCCAGCTCCGTGGCCACTGCCAACTTCAGTCATCTTCAGTCTTCGCTCTTCGCCTGCATATGCAAATTAACCACCATCTTTGTTGGGTTAATTTGCATAGTACTCTGATTGGCTGGTGGGTGTAGCGGAGTGTGGAGTGATGGTTAATTTGCATGTTTCTCTTTTATTAGTGTAAATATCTGCATGAATTCATGGTTTCCTATTTTATGCAATAGATTTAATTCTTTACTCTATTGTTTATATTAACGCTCAATTTGTCCCTGATTTAGCCAATGGAAATCCAACAAGCTGACTTCTGTGTCCCTTTAACATATTTCACATCATTGTTTGAGCACTTCTTTGTTTTCTGGCACAACCAGATGTTTCAGATTCATCTTGTCATTTCCCCAGCTGAAATCAGCCATTTCCCAAGGAGCCTTGGGAAATAGATAGATAGCCTGTATTTATTTCTATATATGTCAGTGTATGTACTGACAATCCTGAGTTCACACTGATACCACCAATTCTAATGCAACAACACAGGATTCACTTTAATTTTCTGCCTTAATTTTCACTTTAATCATCTTTTTAACTACCTCCTCTGATAGGCTGACTCTAACTACGTCTAATATATTTACATACATATTTACTTCTTTGATCTGATCCCTCTGGGTAGAAAACTGTTAGGAACTCATTAGTCCTTCAGCCTATCTATATATATAAAACCATAATATGCAAATAGACCGAGCGGTGGAAATACCGAACTGAACAACCAAACAACCGAACCACCAAACAACCAATCGTTATGACATGCACTGACCACCAGGCGGCAGAGCACGAAATATGGTGGGCGTTGGCCACGGTGGGATGGTGAAGCAGGTGAGCGGGGGCTCCAGACCAAGGCAGGGTGCCAGTGGCTGTCACTGGGGCGAGCCTGTGGTGGTTACTGAAAATTATTTGCTCCCACATGCTGTGATCCAGCCCGGCACTTGCATCCGCTGCTGGTGCCCAGCACCAGCCCCAATCACTCAGCGCCATCAGCAAGTGCAAGTGGCGGCTGCCAGCCCCGATCACCCCTTAGGGCTTCTCCACCTCCCCCTGTTCCTGAGGGGCGATCAAGGCAGCAGCTGCTGCTTGCACCCACTGATGGCACTGGGCCCGCTCTCACCCACTGCTGGTGCCATTAGCGGGTGGGAGTGAGGCTGGCGCCATCAGTGTGTGGGAGCAGCCGTGGCGGGAGCAGGGCTGCTGGCAGAGAGGGGACTGGGGCTGCGGCAGGAAGGGCCGGGTGGAGATGAGGAGGATGGGCCAAGACCTGCCCCTGTGCCCACTGCAGCTTTGCAGCCCACAGTACCTTTCAAGGTGCATGAATTTGTGCACTGGGCCCCTAGTCCAGAGATAATTAGAAAAGATGCCTGCCTAATGATTAGGTCATTCAAGGTCCAATCAGAGAAACCATACTAGGTACTTTCAACATAAATAAGTTAATACAGATGTTGGAAGGAACACCTGAGAAGAGTGCAGGTGGTAAGGACTGCCCAATGGGTGGAAGAGCCCTGTCAACATCCACCAGCCTTAGCAGGGGTGACCTGGCTGTTGGGGGGTGGGGATGGGAGTGGGAGCAGTGCAGCTATTGCACAGAATGCCTAAAGAAGTGCTAGTGCCTTTAATTGGAAGAATCTAACAGGAAGCTATCTCTTGAGAGAGTCTGGGAAATATAATTTACAGATTTACACTCTGGGATCTCAGAGCAGATTATAGGATAAGCTTAAAGCTCAGAGAAAGTAGGTTAAGTTACTAACACATGTATGTTCATGGTTTTATTTTTAAGAACGAAATAAAAAGACCATCTACATGCACAGCAGAAGGAGATTGGTTAGATCAGTTGTGGTACAGCCATCTACTAAAGAGCTATGTGACCATTAAAGAAATAATGTTTAATACTTGATTAAAATAGTCTCTAATACAACATTGTTGGATGAAGAAATATTCCCAAATAGTATTTTCATCTTCATTTATTTAATGTGAGTATGTGTGTATATATGTATGTATATAGAAACTTTAGAAGGACGTTCAGGAAAGTGTTGAAAGTAATTATTTCAGGGAAGTGGAACTCTGAGGTTTTCTTTGTTTTGAATGTATTTTTAAGATGTTTCTTTTTATATAATTTTTGTATGTGTATGATTATCCCGAAGGAGAAAACTTGAATTTGGAAGAAGAAAATGAATTCAATGAGGAAATAAATGATTCTTTTAAAATAGAAACTTAATAGAAAACGTAGTGAGAAGGTAGTTTTCTTTGTAATATGTTTTTATTGATTTCTTAGGAAGGGAGAAGGAGAGAGAGATAGAAACATTAATGAGAGATATACATTAATTGGCTGCCTCCTGAACACCCCCTACTTGGGATGGAGCACGCAACCCAGCATGTGCCCAGACCAGGAATTGAACCCTGACCTCCTAGTTCATGGGTCAACCATCAACCACTGAGCCACAAAGGCTGGGCAGAAGGTAGATGTTTTGTTTCACATTTCACTAACTTCTAAGACAGCCTTGTACTGTGTGATTCTTGATTTTTTTTCTCGTTTATTGTTTTGGTTTATTTCTATTTTCTGTTTAAATGAGTAAAGAAAATATTGAATGAGCTTGAAATTTTTCATACTATCTTTTTTAAAAGTATAACTTGTATACAGTATGTATTATTTTCAAGTGTACAAGATAGTGATTAGACATTTATATATCTATTATGTGCTCACCACACTAACTCTAGAGACTATCACTGTGCAAAGTTATCGCACTCTTATTGACTATACTAGAGGCCTGATGCACGAAATTCATGCAAAGGGCTCGGCCCTCGCAGCCCCTCCCAGCCCCTGCTTCATCTGGAAGGTTGTTCTGCTGTTCGATCTAATTAGCATATTAGCTCTTTATTATATGGGATTACCTGTCACCTCTTCACCATCCCTCTGTAGTAGGAAGAATAGGCTGTTGCAGAAAGTCACCAGGGCGGAAAGCCATGGATGCCTAGCAACAGGCAACACTATAAGCCTTGGCAGGACCACTCCCTTAAGCATTAACCTATGAAAGAGGACATCTAGGCTTCACCTGTGTTTCAGCTCCAGGCTCAGAAGTGACGCCATGGCTGCCACCAGGACCAGCTGCACTGACTAATGAACCCCTGGCTCTGACCAATGAGTGGAGACCATGAGGGGCACACCAGGAAAGCTGATGAATGTTCTGTTGGGATTCCCCTCTAACGAATCCAGTCTCTCTCTCTCTCTCTCTCTCTCTCTCTCTCCCCTGAGCTCCAGGGGCCCTTCTTTTGCCTCTGTAACTGTTTCCTGAGCCTACTTCTTCTACCTATGTAAATTTCTAATTAAACTTTTGCCTATGTTTGAGTCTTGTCTATGAATTCTTTCCTAGCCACAACTCAAGTACTGAGGTGGCTGAACCAAGGTCTGGCCTAACTAGTCGCTAATGCCTATTTCTCTGCTGCTAACAATTCCACTCTTCCTCCCCTCTTGCAACCATCACTTTGGTCTTTGTTTCTATGAATTCATGTGTTTTGTTTGATTTTTATAAATTTCCACATATAAGTGAATTTACACTGCATTTCTCTTTCTCTGTATGACTTACTTCATTTAGCATAATAACCTCTAGGTCTCACTTTGTTGTCACAAGCAGCAGAATTACATTCTTTTTTATTGCTAAGTAATATTCCAGTGTGTATGTGTATACCACATCATCTTTATTCATTTTCCTATTGATGGACCCAAGCTGCTGCCATACCTTGGCTATTGTCGGTAATGCTGCAATGAACCCAGGCTGGCACATATCTATTGGAAACAGTGTCCTTGTTTTCTTTGTATAAATACACACAATAGAATTGCTGCGTCATATGGTAGATCTATTTTCAGTTTTTGGAGGAATCTCCATACTGTTTTCCATAGAAGCTGCACCCATTTGCAATCCATCAACAGCGCATAAGGGTTTCCTTTTCTGTACATCCTCAACAGCACTTGTTATTTGCTGAATTTTTTTTTATTGCTTAAAGTATTACAAAGGGTATTACATATGTGTCCTTTTTTTTCCCCCGCCCTTGACAATCCCCTGGCTTCCCCTACCCCCCAGTGTCTTATGTCCATTGGTTTTGCTTATATGCATGCATACAAGTCCTTCGGTTGATCTCTTACCCCCTTCCCTCCTGCCCCCCAACCCTCCCCAGCCTTCCCGCTGCAGTTTGACAATCTGTTTGAGGCAGCTCTGCCTCTGTATCTATTATTGTTCAAAAGTTTATAATGGTCTCTATTATCCATGAATGTGTGAGATCATGTGGTATTTTTCCTTCATTGACTGGCTTATTTCACTTAGCATAATGCTCTCCAGTTCCATCCATGCTGTTGCAAATGGTAAGAGTTCCTTCTTTTTTACAGCAGCATAGTATTCCATCGTGTAGATGTACCACAGTTTTCTAATCCATTCATCTACTGATGGGCACTTAGGCTGTTTCCAGATCTTAGCTATGGTGAATTGTGCTGCTATGAACATATGGGTGCATATATCCTTTCTGATTGGTGTTTCTGGTTTCTTGGGATATATTCCTAGAAGTGGGATCACAGGGTCAAATGGGAGTTCCATTTCCAGTTTTTTGAGGAAACTCCATACTGTCTTCCATAGTGGCTGCACCAGTCTGCATTCCCACCAGCAGTGCACGAGTGTTCCTTTTTCTCCACATCCTCTCCAGCACTTGTCGTTTGTTGATTTGTTGATGATAGCCATTCTGACAGGTGTGAGATGGTACCTCATTGTTGTTTTGATTTGCATCTCTCGGATGATTAGTGACTTTGAGCATGTTTTCATATGTCTCTTGGCTTTCTGAATGTCCTCTTTTGAAAGGTGTCTATTTAGATCCTTTGCCCATTTTTTGATTGGATTGTTTATCTTCCTTTTGTTAAGTTGTATGAGTTCCCTATAAATTTTGGAGATTAGGCCCTTATCAGATATGACATTGGCAAATATGTTTTCCCACGCAGTGGGTTAATTGTGTAGTTTCTCATTGTCTGTGAGGTTTTGTTTGTTTGTTTGTTTGTTTTATGGATTTCAGAGAGGAAGGGAGAGGGAGAGAGAGGAAAAAAAACATCAGTGATGAGAAAGAATCATTGATCCCCTGCTTCCTCCACGCCCCCTACTGGAGACCCAGCCTGAAACCCAAACTCATAGGTCGACGCTCAGCCACTCATTGAGTTTGATTTGCATTTCCTTGATTGTGAGTGATGTTGAGCATCTTTTCATCTACTATCTGATGTCCATCTGTATGTCCTCTGAAGAAATGTCTCCACATCCTCTGCCCATGTGTTAATCAGATAGTTTCATTTTTTTAATATATTTTATTGATTTTTTACAGAGAGGAAGGGAGAGGGATAGAGAGTTAGAAACATCGATGAGAGAGAAACATCAGCAAGAGAAACATCCAGCTGCCTCCTGCACACTCCCTACTGGGGATGTGCCCACAACCAAGGTACATGCCCTTGGCCGGAATCAAACCTGGGACCCTTGAGTCTACTCACTCTGTCTGTAACCTATATATTTAAAAGCCAACTATAGACTCACTGTGTCATTTCACCTATACATCTCAGTATCTCTAAAGATAAGAACTCATAAAAATTAATCACAATACCTTTATTACAAACATAGCAGTAGTTACTTAATGTTAATAATATCTAATTAATTTTCTCAGAAGTGTAACAATTTTTAATAGTTTGGTTTTTTGACTCAGAATCTAAGTGAGGTTTCCTAAGAGAGGGGGAGAGAGAGCGAGAGAGAATACGTCATTCAAAAATGAGAAAACTGAATAAGGCCTGTAATCTAATTGACAATATAATTGCAATATCAATTTCCTGATTTGACATTGTACTAGTTACATAAGATGTCATCATTGGTTGAAGATGGGTGAAGGGTTTACAGGAATCTATGTACTATTTTTATAACTTTATGTCTATAATTATTTCAACAAAAGAATTTTAAAAGGGAAAACAATCAATTATGTTCATCTGAATAACAACCAAATAGTTGAAAAATGTATTTTATATTGAAAAGCATAAACTACCTACAAATTAATCTAACCAAAGATGTACTTTTACAAAGAAAATCATAAAGCTTTATTAACATAAATAAGAAAGATAACCTACATAAATGAAGAGATATTATACTAATAAATATTTAGAAGCCTCAAATAATGTACAGATAGCAAGTCTTCCCACACTGTTTATGAAGTTAATACAATTCTAATCAAGACTAGGTTTCGATTTTTAAAGAAACATGAACACTTTTATAAAATTACTAGAGGTCTGGTGCACTGCGGGGGGGGGGGGGCCCCTCCCCTCAGCCTGGCCTGTGCCCTCTTGCAGTCTGGTACCCCTCAGGGGATGTCCCAGACTGCTGGCTTAGGCCCACTCCCTGGGGGATCGGGCCCAAGATAGCAGTCAGACATCCCTCTGGCAGCCCAGGAGCCCTCGGGGGATGTCCACTTGCCAGCGGAGACCAGGCCTAAGCTGCAGTCGGACATCCTTAGTGCTGCTGAGGAGGCGGGAGAGGCTCCCACCATCACTGCTGTGCTGGCAGCCATCAGCCTGGCTTGTGGCTGAGCAGAGCTCCCCCTGTGGGAGCGCACTGACCACCAGGGGGCAGCTTCTGCATTGAGCGTCTGTCCCCTGGTGGTCAGTGTGTGTCATAGTGACCAGTCATTCCCAGTCGTTCTGCTGTTCGGTTCAATTTTCAGTTAACTGCAACCTAATGCCAAGAGGCAGCTCTTTATTAATTACCAAATAGTCTGTGTGACCAAGAACTAACATGTTTAAATTCACTCAGCTCTATCCTCATGGGCCTAAACATTTAATACCTCCAAAGAGATTGTCAGGATAGGCTTTGTATACTTTTGTTGGTTATTTAGAGTCTTGTGGTGTGTTTTTGGTATAGGAATGTCATGGTAAATTGTTTTTCAATAAATATTTTGAAACTAAAAAACAAAACTAAAAATAATGTTTAAAGATGGAGGGATGGTACATAGTGCTAATTACTTCAGAAACACGTATCACTGAAACATACAAAATGACCTCAGCAAATATCTCTTGGCCTTGGAAAGGTGATCTTGAAAGAAGTTTCCAGAGAATAGACATGAACACCAAACTACAAGGCAAGAGAAAAAGGTGGAAAGGAGAGGGAAGGAGAAGGAAGGAGCAATACAAGAGAGAAAGGAGGGGCAGGAGAAAGAAATTGGCTCTTCAATTGTTATTGGAAATCAATGGGGGAAAGATACTGATATATAGCTGCTCCTCAGGTTAAACGAGTGTCAAATAAATTAACCTAATTCCTTTCCCCTGTAGAATTCAATTACTCACATTTAAGGTAGGACATATACCAGTGATGGTGAACCTATGACATAATATATATATTATTTATATATAATACATAATATATATATAATA
>NW_005361913.1:70338-76049 GCF_000412655.1 Myotis brandtii | reverse complement strand
CATTTTTTTTGGTTGATTTTTCTTTGTTAAATGGCATTTAAATATATAAAACAAATATCAAAAATATAAGTCTTTGTTTTACTATGGTTGCAAATATCAAAAAATTTCTATATGTAACACGACACCAGAGTTAAGTTAGGGTTTTTCAAAATGCTGACACGCCGAGCTCAAACGGTTCGCCATCACTGACATATACAATGAAAATGAGAAAACTGTAACTGTACTTAAGAAAAATTTATATAAAAATAACCTGTGTCAGAATCCATTTTACATACTGTATATATTATAGAATGGCATGCCAATCACTTTCTTTCTCCATTTTTAAAATATACACATTGGCCCTGGCCAGGTGGCTCAGCTGGTTGGAGCATCATCCCAGGCACCAAAAGGTTGCAGGTTCCACTCCCAGTGGGAGCACAAGCCTAGTTTCGGGTTGGATCCCCAGTCAGGGCACATTCAGGAGGCAACCCATCCATGTTTCTCTCTTCTCTCTCTCTCTCTCTCTCTCTCTCTCTCTCTCTCTCTTCCTCTCCCTTTGTAAAATATCAATAAATGTATTCTAGAGCAAGGATTTAAAAAAATGCATGTTTTTAATTTATAGTAAAATTATAATAATTTAGAATTTCCCCACTTTTAAAAGGTAATTTGAAACAAATACACTCAGAATGCAGTTAATTTTTAAAATTATTGTATGCATATTGTTATAAACACTTATGACTTTATGTCCATTTGAACAATAAGTAAAACACAAGAAAATATTATAATACTAAAGAGCTTATACAACCTTTGAATAAGTTCTGATTACATAATCATTAATTAAAAGAAACATTGATTTCTTAAAAATCATACACATAGCCTTAGGAAGAAAAAAAAATCAAGAAATCATTCCTCACTCTGGTATTATCAGATGTTAATATATGTTCTTAAGATGAAACTAAGCAAGAGACAGCAATAAAAATATTTAAAATCCTTTTCCTGGATAGAAGAGAACAAAGCATTGTCTGGATTAAAGATCAAGGGCACAAACAGGAACAATAATCATATTTCTAACTGATCTGGGTGGAAATAAAGACAGGGATCTGCACTTTCCATGATGATATTTTTTTAAATATTCCGTATGTGACACCAAGCTCAGAGTCACAGAAACAAGTCAAACCACTACAAGAATCCCAACCTGGCCATGTTTATTAAAAGCTGTTTTCCCTCCTGGAATTTTACTCCAGGTTTGAGGTGGAATTAGAAGGAAAACAACATTTTCTGAAGAGTCCCCTGAACTGTAAAAGGCGGTCTTCCCACAGCGGTTTTTCCCACGGCCGGCAGATGGCGCCCTCCATACAGACAACCCTTACAACACACAGGACACACAAGAAGGCAGGCTTATTCTTGGGCCAGGGACAAGGAAAAGGCTAAAAGGAGGATATTCTAAGAGAAAAAAGGCAGAATAAATTATGTTATTCTCCCTAAGGATAGACCTTAAGGCCACATTTACATATTTTCCCATGTTCAAACAAAAAGCTGTTTTTTTCCATATATAATCTTGTCACTAACAGAATTCAGCTTGAATTAATCTTTATTAATTCAAATTAAGTGTATTTCAGCTATCCCTATTATTCCTATGTGTTATGATAAAACAAAGTAATTTTAATGCTTAAGGAAATTCTTTTAGAAAACTAACGCATTCTGTTTCTATTATATGTTTGTTTATTAATAAAAGGTTAAACAGACTTCCTCTCTGTTCTCTATTCTTTTAAACTACAATGATCTAGATTCTAGATTCTAGAAGAAGGTCGAGTAAAACTGCTTCAAACAGGAAACAACATCAGGCAAATCCTAAGGCAACGGGCTCACTTACTAGAGGGACTCACTGGCTCACCAGGACCTGAAAAGGATTCCAGCTTCACTGTCCTCAGACTGGGCTCTCCTCCCCCCTCCTGTCCACAGCGATGCCTGCCCAGGAGGGAAGGGGGTCTGGCAACTGTTGGGGACCATCGGGACGGTTGGGGACCGTTGGGGACCTTGGGGGACTGTTGGGGTCGGTTGGGGAAGGTTGAGGACGGTTGGGGACCCTGGTTGCAGCCAATTGAGGCTGCGCGTGGGCGGACCACCTGCAGATACTGGAGCAAATGGGGAAGCGCCTCAGGGCTGTAGCCATGGAGACGCGTGGGCGGGGCCGCCCAGTAAAGTGCGAACTTTGACCTGCAATCTAGGCTACATCAGAGGCCTGTGCAGTCTGAGGAGCTGAGGATGCTGTGGCCAAGCCTGGGGCTGGGGGTTGCTGGGGTCCCCTGGGCTGCCTGGCTGCGCACAGCGTGGCCATGGTGGACCGGCAGCCATGGAGGTGAGGCTGCCACAGCCAGGGCTGCAGACGGGGGTTGGGGCCACCAGCTCCCCACAGCCCTTCCCCTGGGGCTGGGCTCAGCACTCCCACCCCCAACCTGCAGCCCAGCGCTGCCTGGTCCCCCACCTTTTCGGGATTTACAAATTTCCGTTCTGAGGAATGCTCGTATCCTGCAGGTATTAGTCATACTGTTAGCTAAAAGGGTCCCTTGTCAAATGCATCTGTGGAATGTGAATTAGAGGGGCTGGGCTTTCCCCTCCCTCCCTCCTCTCTCCCTTCCCCTCTCTGTCTCCCTTCCCCTTTTCCTTTCTTTCTCTCCTCCTCCTCACCCCATCTCTCTTTTTTTTGATTCTTAAATTATGGGCCTTACTGTTGCCTTCAATATCCATTAAAAAGGAACTCTAAAGTGACTTCAAATAAAACAATAAAGTAGATATTTTTGTATTAGAGAACCATGAAAAGCTTATCAGTCAAGTAATAAAGGGTAAAATTTGTTTTTATTCTCATACTTCCCCCCTTTATACAATTATTTATTTTCATTATGTAAAATTCAGAAAATATCACAAAAATAACACTGCAAATAAACTGTAATCCTTCTATGGAGACATTTGCTGTTAATGTGGTATATATCCTTTGCAAATAGTACATATAGTTTTGTACATTTTTCTTTTCATTAATTAGTCTTTTACAGTGTTATATTTAATAGCAATATAGCATACCGTTGAATATATGTACCCAAATTTATTGAACAGTCCTCTTGTGTTACACATGTAGTTTTTTTTACTTGATTTTCATTGTTGACACTATTACAGATCCCCATACCCTCCCCCTTTGCCCACCTCCCTCCACCCAACTCCCACCCTGCCTTCCCTCTGGCCATCACCACACTGTTGTCTGTGTCTGTGCATAAATGTTCTTTGGCTCATCCCTTCACCTTCTTTCTTACAGTCCCCTCCTCCCCTCAACCCTCTGACAGCTGTCAGTCTGTTCCATGAACCTATGCCTTGGTTTCTATTTTATTTTATTCATCAGTTTATTTTGTTCATTAGATGATATATGTATAAGTGAGATCATATATATATTTGTCTTTCTCTAGCTGGCTCATTTCACTTGACATAATAATCTCCAGGCTCATCCACACTTGCAAAAGGTGAGATTTCTTTCTTTTTACAGCTGCGTAGTATTCCATTGTGTAAATGTACCACAGCTTTTTTATCCACTCATCTGCTGATGGGCACTTGGCTATTTCCAGATCTTGGCTATTATAAATAATGCTGGAATGAACATAGAGGTGCATATGTTCTTTCTGATTCATGTTTGGAAATTCTTAGGATATATTCCCAGAAATGGGATCACTGGATGTGAAGGCAGTTTCATTTTTAATTTTTTTGAGGAAACTCCATACTATTTTTCACAGTGGCTGCACCAGTCTGCATTCCCACCAGCAGTGCACAAGAGTTCCTATTTCTCCACATCCTCACCAGCACTTGTTGTTTGTTGATTTATTGATGGTAACCATTCTGACTGCTGTGAGGTGCTATCTCATTCTGGTTTTAATTTGCATCTTTCTGATGATTAGTGACATTGAACATTTTTTCATGTCTATTGGCGATCTGTATGTCCTCTTTGGAGAAATGTCCATTCAGGTCGTTTGCTCATTTTTTAATTGGATTTTTTGTTTTCCTGGTGTATAAGTTATTTATATGTTTTGGAAATTGTTTAGTTTTTGCCCATTGATTCCAGGACTTTTGTATACTGGGAGTTTTTTGTATTACTGCTTCAATTTTGTTAGTTGTAATTGGTCTATTCAGGTTTTCTGATTCTTTCTGATTCAGTATTGGAAGATTGTATATTTCTAGGAATTTATTCATTTCACCCCAGTTGTCCAATTTGTTGGCATATAATTGTCCATAATATTTCCTTACAATCGTTTGTATTTCTGTGATGTCAGTTGTTGCTTCACCTCTTTCATTTCTGATTTTATTTACTTGGGTCCTCTATTTCTTGATGAGAGTAGTTGAAAGATCATTAATCTTGTTTATCTTTTCAAAGAACAAGCTCTTGGTTTCGTTGCTTATTTGTATTGGGGTTATTTTAGTCTCTATGTGATTTATTTCTCCTCTGATCTTTATTATTTCCTTCCTTCTACTTACTCTAGGCTTTGTTTGTTGTTCTTTTTCTAGTTCTTTTAGACATAGGGTTTGATAGTTTATTTGGGATTGTTCTTGCTTCTTGAGGTAGACCAGTAATGCTGAGTCTCCCCTCCCAGGACTGCTTTCACTCTGTCCCATGGATTTCAAGTTGTTGTGTATTTATTTTCATTGTTTCAGGTAATATTTGTTTCTTCCTTGATCTCATTGTTAACCTATTTATGGTTTAATGACATGGTATTTAGCTTCCATGTGTTTGAATGTTTTGAGTTTTTTTATTATAGTTAATTTCTAATTTCATGCCATTATGATCTGAGAAAATGCTTGATATGATTTCAATCTTCTTAAATATTTTAAGAGTTATTTTGTGTCCTAACATGTGGTTATCTTTGAGAATATTTCCATGTGCACTTGAGAAGAATGTATTTCTGAGAGAGAACCAATATGGCAGTGTAAGTAAACACCAGTATTCATCACCTCCCACAACCACATCAAAATAACAGCTATAATACAGAACAACCATCATTCAGAACTGCCTGAAAGCTGGCTGAATGAAAGTTCTACAACTAGAGACGTAAAGAAGAATGTACGTCAAGACTTGTAGGATGAGTGAAGGAGTAGAATGGCTGGTCCGACACCCAAGTGTGGAGTGTTTTTAATTAGGAGGGATATCTTAACTGCTGAGGCCTCCTGTGAGAAGCAAGGGATCCCAGCCCCACAGCAGACCCCCAGCCCAGAGTTCCAGGGGTGGAAAGAGATGTTCCCGTAACTTCAGGCTATAAAAACCAGTGGCGATAGTGGCTCAGTGACAAGGAGGCTGCTGGAGACAAGGAGTCCCTCATAAAGGGCTGGTGCACAAGCTTACACAGTCCCATTCCCTCTGAGCTCCAGCACTGGGCAGCAGCATTGGAGGAACCATGGACATACAGAGAAGAACTGGATTGTTTGGCATCAGGGAAGCTGCCGGGGTCCAGCCCCAGCGGTTCAGGGGTTCCCAAAGGTGTGGATGGAGTCAGCGAAGAATGAAGGACACAGAGACAGCATTCAGATGGTCAGCATAGCCAGGTTCTCTCTTTATTCTCTGTGGATCTTCCTGTGCCTCGCTGAGGCCACAGAGAGAGATCCAGAGGCAAGCTGAGCCTTTATTTTATAGTCAGAGGTAAACAAGGTAGTGGTTACCATAGTTACACTGTTCTTGTGAGTTTCACTTGTTTTGGCAGCAC
>NW_005361913.1:55729-70324 GCF_000412655.1 Myotis brandtii | reverse complement strand
TTAGCTTTCCAGATAAGATCTAAGGAGCCTCATAAGGTCAAGCCTAATTATGCTAAGAGGACTGTGCGCTCTAAGCTGGGACTTGTTTGTGACTTTGCCAACAGGTCAGTCTGAGGCTTAACCCTATAGCCGCGCCTTACAGGAAGCAAACTTGGGGATGGCTTACTCCCAGATGGAGGTAATCCCAGTGGTCATTATTCCTGTGTTGGGATTTCCCCCTTCACAGAGCTGACTGGCAGCCATATCTGAGTTTCCATCAGCCTGGCTGATACTGTTCCCTCCATCCTGATGATTCCCTGAGACCCTGCCCCATCTAACTTACAACCCCACCCAAGCTGTTTACAGTGGCTTTTCCATACGAATGGCCTGTCCTTGCTAAGGTTTCAGACTTTCCTAAAATCTCTTAAACAAGCAGCCGCTGGCATCAGCATGGCCCATACCTATTAATAAGAGGCCCAAGACCCAGCACTAGTGCCCAGCTAGGCCTCGCCTGGGCGCTTCCAAAACACCCAATCAGAAGAGAAAAAAAAGAAAAAAGAATCCAAAAATATGAAGATAGTGTAAGGAGCCTCTGGGACAACTTCAAGCATACCAACATTCACATTATGGGGATGCAAGTTCAGGAAGCGCAGACAGTCCCAAACAAGAGGGACCCAAAGAGGCCCATACCAAGACACATTATAATTAAAATGCCAAGAGTTTTGTTTTATGAGGAAAAAAAAGCAGCCATCTGCAGATTGGTTGGTAGTTCCTGCTGGGTGGCCCCAGGCAGTGGCTGACTTTGTACCTCCCAGGAGGCCCTAGAGCAGCGGTTCTCAACCTGTGGGTCGCGACCCCTGAAAATACATGCTGCATATCAGATATTTACATTACGATTCATAACAGTAGCAAAATTACAGTTATGAAGTAGCAATGAAAATAATTTTATGGTTGGGGGTCACCACAACATGAGGAACTGTATTAAAGGGCCAGAAGGTTGAGAACCACTGCCCTAGAGCCAGTGCACCGTGGACAGCTTCAGACCATACCAGGTTACAAATCTACATATCCACAAGCAACACATTCAAGGGACAGACTCAGTGAGCACCAACACCCCACTGAAGCAAGTTCTGCTCCATAGGGGTGTCTCCTGCACAGCAGCTCTTCCACTGTAGTTGCTGATGGTCCTCACAGCCAATAAGCTTGGAAGTCAACTCCCAGTGATGCCAACAGCAATCAAGGCTCAACTTCAACAAAACTATGCACACAGCCCACACAGGGGTACACCTAGAGTGCCCAGCTCAGGTGAGTGGGGAGACTGAGCCACTGGGTCCTACATGGCAACTACTACACAAGGCCTCTCTCCCAACTCCAGGAGACAAAGCATCTCTACCTAATATATATAAATAAACACAGGAAAGCAGCCAAAATGCAGACACATAGAAACATGTCACAAATGAAAGAATGGACGAAATCTCCTGAAAGAGAATTAAATGAAATGGAAGCAAGCAAACTACTGGATACAGAATTCAAAACAATGGTTGTTCAAGGATCTTAATGAGAGCTTCAAGTGACTCAAAGAGAGCTTTAAGGGCTTAGTGAGATTTTCAAGGATCTTAGTGAGAATTTCAAAGACATGAAAAGGACCAGTCAGAAATTAAGCATACACTAACTGAAATAAAAAAATAATTTAAAGGGATTCAACAGTAGAGTAGAGGATTTCGAGAATAAAATCAACAATTTGGAATATGAGGAAACAAAAAACACCCAATCAGAAGAGAACAAAAGAAAAAAGAATCCAAAAATATGAAGATAGTGTAAGGAGCCTCTGGGACAACTTCAAGCATACCAACATTCACATTATGGGGGTGCCAGAAGGAGAAGAGAGGGAGTAAGATATTGAAAACCTATTCTTTAAATAGGTTTATGACAGAAAACTTCTCCCTTGTGAAAGAAATAGACTTACAAGTCCAGGAAGCGCAGACAGTCCCAAACAAGAGGAACCCAAAGAGGCCCATACCAAGACACATTATAATTAAAATGCCAAGAGTTAAAGACAAAGAGAGAATCATAAAAGCAGCAAGAAAAAAATAGTTATTTCAAGGGAGTGCCCATATGACTATCAGCTAATTTCTCACCAGAAAATTTGCAGGCCAGAATGGAGTGGTAAGAAATATTCAAAGTGATGAATAGCAAGGATCTACAACCAAGATTACCCAGCAAAGCTATCATTTAGAATTGAAGGTGAGATAAAGAGCTTCACAGACAAGAAAAAGATAAAGGAGATCATCACCACCAAACCAGTATTACATGACATGTTGAAGGGTATTCTTTAAGATGAAGAGGAAGAGGAAGAGGAAGAAGAAGAAGAGGAAATGGGCAATAAAAAGGCAATAAATACCTGTCTATCAACAATTGAATCTAAAAATCAAAATAAATGAACAAGGAATCTAATGAACAAAATAAACTGATGAATAAAATAGAAGCAGAGGCATGGAAGCATAGAACAGACTGGCAAATCTCAGAGGGAAGGGGGGAGAGGGGATGGGGAGAGATTATAAGATCTTATATGCATATGTGGACACAGACAATAGGGTGGTGAAGGCCTTGGGCAGGGCATGAACCAGGTGGACAGGGGCAAAGGGGAGGGGGAGGGACATGTGTAAGACTCTCAACAATAAAGATTTTTTTTTTAATTTCCAAAACACTCAAACACTTGGAAGCTGAATAGCATGTTATTAAATATTGACTGGGTTACCAATGAGATCAAAGAAGAAATTAAAAACATCCTGGAAACTAATGACAATGAAAACACAACAATCCAAAACCTTTGGGACACAATGAAAGCAGTCCTGAGAGGGAAGTTTATAGCTCTTCAGGCCTATCTCAAAAAGCAAGAAAAAATGGTAGTAAATCATCTAAATCTACAGCTCAAAGAATTAGAAAGAGAGCAACAAGAAAACCCCAGAGTGAGCAGAAGGAAGGAGATAATAAAGATTAGAGCAGAAATAAATGACATAGAGACCAAAAAAACAATACAGAAAATCAATGAAACCAAGAGCTGGTTCTTTGAAAGGATAAACAAGATTGACAAACCTCTAGCCAGGCTCACCAAGAAGCAAAGAGAGAGGACCCAAATAAACCAAATCAGAAACGATAGAGGCGAAATAACAACAGACCCCACAGAAATACAAATGATTGTTAAACAATACTATGGACAGCTCTACTCCAACAAACTAGACAACCTGGAGGAAATGGACAAATTCCTAGGAAAGTACAACATTCCAAAACTCAATCAGGAAGAATCTAAAAATCTCAATAGGCCAATAACTATGGAAGAAATTGAAGCAGTCATCAAAAAGCTTCCAGCAAACAAAAGCCCAGGACCAGATGGCTTCTCAGGGGAGTTTTACCAAACTTTCAAGGAAGAACTAAAACCTATCCTCCTCAGACTACTACAAAAAATTCAGGAGGAAGGAACACTTCCAAGCTCATTCTATGAAGCCAGCATCACCCTAATACCAAAACCAGGTAAAGACAACACAATGAAAGAGAATTACAGGCCAATATCCCTCATGAACATAGATGCCAAAATCCTCAACAAAATCTTAGCAAATCGGATCCAGCAGTACATCAGAAAGATCATACACCATGACCAAGTAGGATTTATCCCAGGGATGCAAGGATGGTACAACATCCGTAAATCAATAAACGTAATACATCACATAAACAAATTGAAAGAAAAAAACCACATGGTCATATCAATTGATGCAGAAAAAGCATTCGACAAAATCCAACACCCATTTTTGATAAAAACTCTCAGCAAGGTGGGAATAGAAGGATCATACCTCAACATAATAAAAGCCATATATGACAGGCCCACAGCCAACATCATACTCAATGGACAAAAACTAACACCATTTCCCCTAAGAACAGGAACAAGACAGGGATGCCCACTCTCGCCACTCCTCTTCAACATAGTCCTGGAAGTATTAGCCATTGCAATTAGACAAGAAGAAGAAATAAAAGGCATCCAAATTGGAAAAGAGGAAGTAAAACTGTCCTTATTTGCAGACGACATGATATTATACATACAAAACCCTAGAGACTCCATCAAAAAGCTACTAGACTTAATACATGAATTTGGCAATGTAGCAGGATACAAAATTAACCCCAAGAAATCTGAGGCATTTCTATACACCAATAGTGAACTTTCAGAAAGAGAGATTATAAAAACAATCCCATTTACCATCGCACCAAAAAAATTAAGCTACCTAGGAATAAACTTAACTAAAGAGGTAAAAGACCTCTACTCAGAAAACTACAGGACGTTGAAAAAAGAGATAGAGGAAGACATAAAGAGATGGAAGAACATACCATGTTCTTGGATTGGTAGAATCAACATCATTAAAATGTCCATACTACCCAAAGCAATCTATAAATTCAACGCACTTCCCATTAAAATACCAATGGCCTACTTCAAAGATCTAGAACGAACTCTCCAAAAATTCATCTGGAATAAAAAAAGACCCCGAATAGCTGCAGCGATCCTGAGAAAGAACAAAGTAGGTGGGATCTCAATGCCAGATATCAAGCTGTATTACAAAGCCACTGTTCTCAAAACTGCCTGGTACTGGCACAAGAACAGACATATAGATCAGTGGAATAGAATAGAGAGTCCAGAAATTAGCCCGAACCAATATGCTCAATTAATATTTGACAAAGGAGGCAAGAACATACAATGGAGCCAAGGTAGTCTCTTCAATAAATGGTGTTGGGAAAATTGGACAGATATATGCAAGAAAATGAAACTAGACCACCAACTTACACCATACACAAGAATAAACTCAAAATGGATAAAGGACTTAAATGTACGACAGGAAACCATAAAAATTCTAGAAGAATCCAAAGGCAACAAAATCTCAGACATATGCCAAAGCAATTTCTTCACTGATACAGCTCCTAGGGCAGTTGAAACTAAAGAGAAAATGAACAAATGGGACTACATCAAAATAAAAAGTTTCTGCACAGCAAAAGAAACCATCAACAAAACAACAAGAAAGCCCACTACATGGGAGAACATATTTGCCAACATTATATCTGATAAGGGCCTAATCTCCAAAATTTATAGGGAACTCATACAACTTAACAAAAGGAAGATAAACAATCCAATCAAAAAATGGGCAAAGGATCTAAATAGACACCTTTCAAAAGAGGACATTCAGAAAGCCAAGAGACATATGAAAACATGCTCAAAGTCACTAATCATCCGAGAGATGCAAATCAAAACAACAATGAGGTACCATCTCACACCTGTCAGAATGGCTATCATCAACAAATCAACAAATGACAAGTGCTGGAGAGGATGTGGAGAAAAAGGAACACTTGTGCACTGCTGGTGGGAATGCAGACTGGTGCAGCCACTATGGAAGACAGTATGGAGTTTCCTCAAAAAACAAAACATGGAACTCCCATTTGACCCTGTGATCCCACTTCTAGGAATATATCCCAAGAAACCAGAAACACCAATCAGAAAGGATATATGCACCCCTATGTTCATAGCAGCACAATTCACCATAGCTAAGATTTGGAAACAGCCTAAGTGCCCATCAGTAGATGAATGGATTAGAAAACTGTGGTACATCTACACGATGGAATACTATGCTGCTGTAAAAAAGAAGGAACTCTTACCATTTGCAACAGCATGGATGGAACTGGAGAGCATTATGCTAAGTGAAATAAGCCAGTCAATGAAAGAAAATACCACATGATCTCACTCATTTATGGATAATAAAGACCATTATAAACTGATGAACAAAAATAGATACAGAGGCAGAGCAGCATCGAACAGACTATCAAACTACAGCGGGAAGGCTGGGGAGGGTTGGGGGGCAGGAGGGGAGCGGTAAGAGATCAACCGAAGGACTTGTATGCATGCATATAAGCATAACCAATGGACATAAGACACTGGGGGATAGGGGAGGCCGGGGGAATGTCAAGAAGGGGGGAAAAAAGGAGACATATATAATACTGTTTGTAATACTTTAAGCAATAAAACAAAACAAAACAAAAAAAAGAATGTATATTCTGCTCGTTGGGAATAAAATGTTCCGCAAATATCAATTAAATCCATCTAATCTAGTGTAGACCTCACTCTGGGGACAGTATTTGTCTTCCCAACTCACATGCTATATGTACCTTTGTTTTCACTTTTTGCGATTGCTGGTTCATTGATAAATATATATTTCCATTTTGGAAAAACTGCCAATCTTTGTTTCAATGTGGAGTAATTTATATTTTCACTACGATTATGTAAAACTTTCAATTCTATATATTAAACACTTGGTATTGGTCATTGTTTTGGTAGTAACTCTTTAGTGGACATGAATGGTAAACTACTGCAGTTTTAATTCGTATTTACCTAATGTCCAATGATCTGAGCATATCTTTATATGCTATTTTGGTGAACAGTTTGTTCAGATCTTTCCCTATTTCAACAATTAGGTTGTTTTTCCTTATTAATGACTCTTGGAAGTTCTATAAACATTCTGCATACAAGAATGTTTTTTGCTAATATGTTGATCCAGTCTGTGACTTATGCTTTTATGTTTGTAACGGTGACTTTTAAAGAGTAAATGATTTTAACTTTGATGAAGTACCATTTCCATTTTTTTCTTTGCCTAACTCAACATCACAGAGATTATTCTATAGTTTTCACCTGATGTGTTGAAGTTTAGCTTTGAAATTTAGATCTTGACCAAATTTGAGTTATTTTTTGTGTAGGTTATGAAGTTGGGCAGAAAGTTAAATCTTTGGGTGGGGGCTCCTATGGTTGTCTAATGTTCCAGCACCATTTGCTAAAGCACTCTCATTTCTCCCCTTTGAATTACGTTCACAAATTTATTTAAAATCCATTGACCAAAAAAATAAAGGTTTATTTTTTGGAGTTTCTATTCTGTTCCATTTGATCTCTACATCAGTCCTTACACCAGTCCCATCATCTTTATTACTCTGGCTTTATAGGGAAGTTATAACGATCTTCTGGGTCAGATCTGGGGACTGTGGCACCAACTTCAAGTCAGGTACTCTAAGTCCTCCAATTTTGTTCTCATTCTCTAAATTATTTTGGCCACTCTAAATCCTCTGAATTTTCATATACACTCTATGATCAGATTTTTTAAAAAAGAAAAACAAAAGCTAGCTGGGAATTCAATAGAGATCATGGCAAATCTATAGATCAATTCGGGGCAACTTTTCTATCAAGACAATACTGAGTCGTTTCGATCCATAAATATTACAAACCTTTCCATTTATTTTGTCTGTGTTTCATTTCACTCAGCAATAGTTTGAAGCTTTAAGTGCAGACAGATTGTGCACTTGTTTTATTATTTTATTATTTTTGGTGCTATTGTGAATGGTATAGATTTCTTAGTACTGTTTTCAGGCTCTTTATTACTAGTGTATAGAAATATAATTGAGTGTTTTATATTGGTTGTATATCTTACCATCTTGCTAAGCTATCTTATTATTTCTGTTAGCTTTATCAGATTTGCTAGGATCATGTTTCCTGCAAATTAATAGTTTCATTTTCAAATTAATATGATTTTAATTTCTATTTCTTGCTTTACTGTACTGGCTGGAAATTTAGTAACATGTGGAATGCACATTTGAGGTGAACATTTTCCCTTGGCCCCAATCTTAAGGGGAAAGCATTTGGTATGAATTAAGTATGTATTAGTTCTAAGGTTCATCAGTGCTTTCTATCATATTAAGGGTGTTTCTTTTTTCTAGGTTGTGAAATTTTTTATCATCAACAAATGTGTGATATCAAGAGCTTTTTTTATGCTCTTATGTTTAATATACTTTAATTTTTTAACATTCTTATTATCTTAATTTATTTGTAGATGTTTTCATTCCTGCATTCCTGGAAATAACCCTAAGTTAGTCAGGTGTATAATCCTGTGTGTGTGTGTGTGTGTGTGTGTGTCTGAATTTACTTGCTAATATTTTGTAATATTTTGTTAATGATATTTGCCTCCACATTTATGAATGATATTGGCTTATGATATTCTTTTGTGATGGCATTGTCTGGCTTTGGTATCGTATACTGGTTTCATGGAATAAATTGGGAAGTATTATTTCCTTCTCTGTTTTCTGAAGGAGTTTGTGCACAGTTGGTATGATTTTTTTCTAAAAGCATTAGGTAGAGCCCAAGCTGCTTTGACTCAATAGATAGAGCATGGGCCCATGGAATTAAGGATCCCAGTTCAACTCCTGTCAAGGGCATGAACCTTGGTTGCAGGCTTCATCTCTGGCCCTGGTCTGGGCTTGTTTTGGAGGCAACCAATTGATGTGTCTCTCTCACATGGATGTTTTTCTATCTGTGTCTCTCCTTCTCCCTTCCACTCTCTCTAAAAATCAATGGGAAAAATATCCCCAGATGATGATTAACAAAAAAAAAAAATTTAGTTAGAATTCACCAATAAAGCCATCAGAGCCTGATATTTTCTTAAAGGGGAATTTAAAATTTGGAGTTCAGTGTCTTTACTTGTTATATATGTATTTGAATTTTCTATTTCTTCTTGAATCAATTTTTGTGCTTCTAAGAAAAACCATTTTCTTAGAAGAACAACAACAAAACAACTTAGTTTTTTCTTCATAGACTCCTGGCTACTTTGAAAAGGGCTCGGGATATGGGCCAGATCAACTGGAACCAGTCAGGTTGATAGGGGAGGGGCACGTAATAGAAATAGAATCACGGTTGTTCAATAGCTACGCCCTCTAAAGAAGAACTATTCTTACAGACCCTGGGCAACTGGAGCATGTGTTGCAGGGAAGAACAGGCCCTGGAGAGGAGGCAACCTGGAGTCCAGATCAAGGACAGGGCCTCTCTGAAGGGAGACGGCCTTCCCGGCCAATCTTCTCCGGGGCTAGTCTCTGCAAGGACAGTGAAGAAAGGCAGACCCTGGAAACTCACCGACTTTAGATTTTTCCCCACCCACTATCCCTGTATAAAAGCTGGTTTGAAATGAAATGTCAGAGCAGTCTTTTCAGGGTGTTACACCTGCTGCTCAGATGCCGGCTATCTGATTAATGAAACGCACCATAAAGATTCAGCCTTGTCTCTACTTATTTGACTCTGGTAGCAGTGGGCAGCCAGACCCTTGCATGTCTGGTATCAAGGTGGCAACCTGGGCCTGCAGGGGGAATATGGGGAACCAGGAGAAACAGGAACAACAGGAGGCGCTCAGCAATGTTTGTGGTCCCATCGCTGGGATCTTGCCATTCATGTAGAGGAATGAAGCTAGCCAAAGGAAGATGTGGTCCCTGGGTGAGCTGGTTCCCAGTGACCGATTGGTTTCCATTAAAAGCCCTCTCTGGCACATGACTCCCCATTCGGCACACGGTGTTCACATGTCCCTCATTTCCTGACTCTTCTCCTTCTGCTGTGGCACTTTTGTGGCCACTAAGAGGGCATCTGGCAGGACCATCAGGCTCAGGCGACTGTGTTGGTGCCATGGTCCCCAGATCTGACCCAGAGGCACCAACGCCTTGGACAGTGTATGTGAGTCTCAGCTCCTGGAGCAAAACAGCTGACTTGTCAAGTGTGACGAGGAAAGTGGGGATTGACTCCTGGGCCACAGTAAGCAGGAGGTCAGGGAGGGCCATGAGCTGGCTGCTTTGTCACTGAGGGGCTGTGACAGGAAGCATTCTAGGTAGAACTGAGGACCATGTAAAATGGACACGAGTGAAGGTGATGAAGGGTAGTGCTGCCCACCAGCCCAGCTTGTCTGAGGCCCCCTGCGTCTTATCCTCAGGGTCTCCACAGGGTCTGCTCCAGTTCCCCTTCCACTCCCCCACAACTGGCAATGGGCATGTTCAGAGGCTGTCCCCACCCTCCCTCCACTCCCCCACAACTGGCAATGGGCATGGTCATGGGTTGGGCTTTATGAGGTGCCTTGGTCTATGTTGTTGCCATGTCAACCAGCGAGGTCCTGGGGACTGGTTGCAAGTCCTCATTTTGGCCTGGCCTGAGCAAGAGAGTGCACCCTGTTTTGTTCAGTCAGGACGACTTTGAGAATTAAGAAAGGAGAGTGTGTGTGGCTGCAAGGGAGGTTCGTGCTTCACTTCTTCCTCTGTCCTCACCAGGGGACTAGCAGGTTTGGCCACTGGAGTTCCAGAAAGATAGTCCAAGACCCAGCAAGACACAGCAAACTAACGATTCATAAATGTTGGGGTCTGTGTCCAGTGACGGGGTTTAGACATGTTTACACAGAGGTCATAGTGTCATAAAGATGCCAGTGAGTGGTGTATGTGGTGTTTATGTGTGTGTAGTGTGTGTGCATGTGTATTTGTGTGTTTGTGTGTTGTGTTTTGTGTGGTGTGTGTGGGCTGGGGTGGTGTGTGTGTGGTACTTGGTACGTGGTGGTGGTGGTGGTGGTGGTGGTGTGTGTGTGTGATGTGTGTGATAGTGTGTGTGTGGTGGAGTGTGTGTTCATATCCAGCGGCAATATGAAAGCTGTGTGTTAGGCGAGACAGGGAGGAAGAGCGTTTTCCCTGGCTCTCAGCTCTAGGGCCTGAGCAGTTTGGCTGCATGGCGGTGGTGGGAAGTGGGCTTCATGAGAGAGAAGGAGCCTGCTCTGGCCATTGTCTTCTTTGTTGCTCTCCCAGTCCTGGGGTCCTCACCAGCACACCTCCCCTTAAGAAGTATAGAGAAATGGGTCTGTGCCATTGGCAGATGGGACAGCACTATTGTTTCATTTCTCTACATGTGGAGCAGGTGGGGTAGAGCTGAATCTGCAGTAGGAAGTGGTATTTCCCACAAGGTCTGGCCCCAAGCAGATGGACATCAGAAGTTGGATGGATGGGTGGTTGGGTGAATGAGAGGCTGATTACCCCTGGAGTTACTCCCTTGGGTGGGGGGAGGGGCTGTTCCACACTTGGCACTTTATCCACACAGGGAAGCTGTGGGAGCACTCAAGGGGAGCCCACTTTAATTGTGCCCATTTAAATCTATAAAATAATGACACAGGAAGTCAGGTGTTTGGTCCCTGGTTTTTTTTAACTGATCTGATCTCCCAAGAGATAAGAATTTAAATTAATAAATACACATTTTCTCTTTTGCACATATGCCAAAGGCTAAAGCAAACAGCAGTTAAGAAACATTGGAAGGGCCCTATGGTTTTGCTCAGTGGATAGAGCATCAGCCTGTGGACTGAAGGGTCCCAGGTTCGATTCCCAGTCAGGGTATTCCCTGGGGTGTGCAGGAGGCAGCCGATCAATGATTCTCACTCATCATTGATGTTTCTATCTCTCTCTCCCTCTCCCTTCCTCTCTGGAATCAATAAAAATATGTATTTTTTAAAAAAAGAAACATTGGAAGGCCAATGGACTTTGATATTCAGCAAGGCTGAATCTTGCTGTGATTGCAATGGCTCGAGATTTCCCGACCTGATAATCTTTACATTGTTTACCAAACTTTACCTTTGATCTGCCTGTATGCATTGCTAAAGGGCAAATGTGTATTCAAGTAAATAAAAAGTGGACCAGGCCAGAACTCAGGGTGCCTCTACAAGAAAGAGGTTTCCACCTGGCCCCCCAATGCCTGCCAAATTCTTATTTCTTGTATAGCATTTTCATTTGTGCATCAGCCCCTCCTTCAGATCCTGAACGTAGCTGTGCAGGTCACAGCACACATATTTCAAACTGGGTGAAAATTAGACTTGGCTTTTATTAATGGAGATGAGAGCAGGCCCTACTGAGAGGGGATCAGTGATATGAGGGTGTGCAGCACCATAAGGTGGGGAATAGCAATCCATACCCTTTATACCTACAGAATCCATTTACATCCCTTAGTGCTGTGCAGAGCTGCAGAAGCCCAGCGAAGCGCCTGGGAGAGCTCCATGCAGCCTGTGAGTGAACCACGTAGTGCCCAGAAGAGCCCAACCCAACAGGCTGGGGAGCCAGGCACGGCACCGGGAAGAGTCCCACACAGAACCTGTGAGAACACCCAGCTGTGCCTGCAGAAGCCCCAGACAACACCCTGGGGAGTTCAGAGTGGCACCTGCCAGAGCCTCACCCAACACCATGGGGAGTCTGCTGGGGCACTTGAGACAGCCCCAAGCATTGCCTGGAAGACCCCCAAGCAGAGCCTGCAGGGGTCCCACACCTCATTGTGGGAAACCACCATCATTGCCAGCCAGAGCTCCGCCCAACACCTTCGAGAGCATGGTAGAGGGACTGGAGGAGCCCCAAGCATTGCCCAGGACATCTCCAAGCAGAGCCTGCAGAGGTCCTACACCACATCCTGGGAAACCACCATCATTGGCAGCCAGAGCTCCACCCAACACCTTCAAGAGCTTGGTAGAGGGACTGGGGGAGCCCCAAGCATTGCCAGGGACATCTCCAAGCAGAGTCTGCAGGGGTCCCACACCACATTGTGGGAAACCACCATCATTGCCAGCCAGAGCTCCACCCAACACCTTCAAGAGCTTGGTAGAGGGACTGGGGGAGCCCCAAGCATTGCCAGGGACATCTCCAAGCAGAGTCTGCAGGGGTCCCACACCACATTGTGGGAAACCACCATCATTGCCAGCCAGAGCTCCACCCAACACCTTCAAGAGCTTGGTAGAGGGACTGGGGGAGCCCCAAGCATTGCCAGGGACATCTCCAAGCAGAGTCTGCAGGGGTCCCACACCACATTGTGGGAAACCACCATCATTGCCAGCCAGAGCTCCACCCAACACCTTCAAGAGCTTGGTAGAGGGACTGAGGGAGCCCCAAGCAACACTTGGGAGTGCTTTGGGCTTCAGTCACTGCTTTCATTTATGTGTCCTAAGAAGCTGGGGGTAAGTGTATGCCTGGTGCTCATAGTTTTGGCAGATGCCGTCTTGCTCTCCTTCTGCCTTCTGACCAAGGGTGCCTGTGACAGCTGCAAAGACTGATAACTCTGCCATCAGGCTTTGTTCCAACTTGATTCCCTTGTAGATTTGACTCAGACGTAATTGCAGATTCATTTGCTCACCACTGTGGGTAATTTTCCGATTTCATGGTGAGAACCTTTTCCGTGTGCTTTCACTCTCACACATGTTAGGAGCTTCCAGTTTGCTCTCACGCTTTAGTGATACTTTGGCTGCGTCTATTTTAAGTTCCAGAGATTCTCAGAACTTGTAGACTTGCTCTGTATTAAATTGTATAAAATCTGCATCCAGTTACAACTTTGAGGTATCCATCTATTGTAGGTAATCTTATTTCTTTTCTTTTCTTATTCCTCTCTGGACTTGGATTTTTGGCTATGTTGGGGTTTTGTTTTTGTTTTTTCAGTTAGTTGGTTCTTATATCAGCATGGTGTTTTTAACTTGGGAATCATGTTTTTATACTAATATTACCTTCTGTGTTCTCCCCAACCCTCCACCCCCTCATAGGTACCTTGCTCTGGTTTTATAAGTGATTTCCTCTCAGGTCACCCTGAGATTGTCATGAAACCCAAGTAAGCTTGCGGCCATTTCGACCCCATGTCCACCTGCTGTCACACTCAGAACCACAGTGGATGACCAAAAGCAGAGGACAGCAGCCAAAATGTGCTCTGGGGAAAATTCCCAAGGGAATTCATAAGTAATAAGAAAAATGCTGAGAATATTTCCTAATATCAACTATATATTCTATACGTATTATTCAGAGCAGTCAATGACGTCTGCACAGGGCATAATGTGGCAGAGTTTTCTGAAAGTCCACTTGTAGCAGCTGTGACATACCACTCACCTCTGCCCCACATCTCAAATGCTCCGCGGTCCCTCTTTCTCCCAGTCCTTTCCTTTCCCGGGGCTCCTGCCCCCCTGACTGGGCAGAAGGGCCCCCGGTTCCCTCCCACCCTCTCTACCTGGGCAATACTGGATGCCCAGAGGTCACAGGCCCTCCCTGTCCCTGCACAAGAAATAACACAGAACTCTCAGGATTTGTGGCCTCTGGTCCTGTTTTAGAGGGGAACTTGCAGGAAGAATTCTGAGGGAGGATTTCTATAGAATAAAAGATCACCTCATCACACCAGCAGTTATCTATTCCTGCATTGCCTCATTGCCCCCGGGGATGAGGGCCTGGTGTTGACCCAGGTTTTCATCTCACACTGATGGGTCTCCTGATGAGTCCAGGCACCTCTATGAACAAGACCCGGACTTGTTCATAAAGCCACTCCTATATGATGGCCTGGGCCATGCTCCTGACCCTGACCTAAGCTATCTGCATCACTGTAGACTGTTCCCTGGCCATGAGGGCCTGGTAGGGCCCACGCCTGGGGTGCTGGTGGGAGGGTGCCCCTTTGTTTCCTGAGCCCTGTGGGCCACATTCCCTCTAAGAGCTGTTGGCCACAGCTGCTTCGTGGCTGCCTGGATGGCTCTGCAGGAATGCCTTGCCTTGGATTCCCCTGTCAGGGTCCTCTACTGGCCCTGCCACCTCTGCTACCACCAGTGGTCCCAGGAGAGGAGGGTGGTAGGTTCCCGCCCCTGGGGTGTCTTTGAACACGCCTGGCTGTGGGAAGGAGGCCCGTGGCCTGCCAGGCTTCCCTTTTTCCTCTTGCAGATGGACGTCTGTGGCAGGAGCCAGAGAAGAGTCCTCCCAGAA
>NW_005361913.1:53980-55381 GCF_000412655.1 Myotis brandtii | reverse complement strand
GTGAGGGGCTGATGGCTGTTTTCAGACTGACCAAGCCCCCCAGTGACTGAAGCTCCCAGCCTTTCCTTTTTTTGTTTTGTTTTTTATTCACTCCAGCTCCATGGCCATGGCAACTGGAAGCAGGTATCTGGGGTTTATTTGCCTTCTATAATTGAAACTTTGTTGCCTTGAGAGGAGGCAGCAGCTGTTCAGAAAGCTTGGCTTCCTCCATCATTGGGGTAACCAAGCCTCTTGCTCGCTCCAGCTCTGTGGCTGCTGGCTGCCATCTTGGTTGGGTTAATTTGCATATGCTCGCTTTGATTGGTTGGTGGGCGTGGTTTAAGGCATAGCGAAGGTACGGTCAATTTGCATGTTTGTCTATTATTAGGTAAGATTACCTCTGTGTTTTGCCCAAGCGCCATCCCCAGGTATTTTGCCCTGTTTATATAAGTGATATTCTCTCATGTGTCCCTGAGATTGTCATGAAACCCAAGTAAGCTTGGGGCAACTATGGCCATGTGTCCAACGGCTGTCACACCAGAGAACCACAGTGGATGACCAGAAGCAGTGGACAGCAGCCAAAATGTGCTCTGGGGAAAATTCCCAAAGGAATTCACAAATAATAAGAAAAACGCTGAGAATATTTCCTAATATCAACAATATATTCTATACGTATTATTCAGAGCAGAGTAGATTTGACTCAGACGTAATTGCAGATTCATTTGCTCACCACTGTGGGTAATTTTCCGATTTCATAGTGAGAACCTTTTCCGTGTGCTTTCACTCTCACACATTTTAGGAGCTTCCAGTTTGCTCTCACGCTTTTGTGATACTTTGGCTGCCTCTATTTTAAGTTCCAGAGATTCTCAGAACTTATAGACTTGCTCTGTATTAAATTGTATAAAATCTGAATCCAGTTACAACTTTGAGGTATCCATCTATTATAGATAATCAATCTTTCTTTCTTTCTTTCTTTCTTTCTTTCTTTCTTTCTTTCTTTCTTTCTTTCTTTCTTTCTAATATTCCTCTTTGGACTTTGATTGTTAGTATGCTTTTTACTGTTAGTTATTTCTTATATCAGCATGATAGTTTTATTTTCAAATCTTATTTTTAAACTGATACTAGAGACCCGGTGCATGAAATTCATGCACTCGGGGGTGGGGGTTCCCCTCAGCCCCGCCTGAGTCCTCTCACAGTCCAGGAATCCTTGAGGGGTGTCCCGCCACTGCCACTGCACTTGCCAGCCGTGAGCCTGGCTTCTGGCTGAGCATCGCTCCCTCTGTGGGAGCGCACTGACCACCCAGGGCCATCTCCTGCATTGAGTGTCTGCCCCCTGGTGGTCAGTGTGCATCATAGCAACCTGTCGTTCCACCGTTTGGTTGATTTGCATATTAGCCTTTTATTATATAAGACTAGAGGCCC
>NW_005361913.1:47060-51366 GCF_000412655.1 Myotis brandtii | reverse complement strand
CCCTGGGGTGTCCCTGGCCATGCCTGACTGTGGGAAGGAGGCCCGTGGCCTGACAGGCTCCCCTTTATCCTCTTGCAGATGGACAGCTGTGGCAGGAGCCAGAGAAGAGTCCTCCCAGAATCTGCAAGCAGGACACAGCAGACATTGCCGCCTCGCCTGTCCAGAGTGAATGGCTGGTCGAAGCCCCTCCACGGATACCAGGCAGTATCCTGGGCCATATTTGTGACCTTGGCCTTAGCCATGTTTGGCATTTTTATTCCCATGCTGCCTGGCATGTGGAAGTACATTGTCTATGGAGTATCCTTTAACTGGGCATCACCTGCCTGTTGTCTAGAGTGGGGAGGGATTAGAAATCACAGTCCTTTTCCCCTGGAGGACTCACCTCTTTGTTCCCAAGGGACATAGCAGTTTGAGAAAGGCTTAGGAAGTTGGCCGCTGGCAGCTCTGCAGAGCTGACTGGGCAGCCCAGGACCGGTGCCCCTGGCACCTCCACTTTGAGGCTGAGGGTATTCTAGACCCATAAGGAGGAATCATAACAGCCACTGCAGACAGCGGGGGCTACAAGGGCACTTAGGTAAAGGCAGGACACACACCTGAGTAAGGAGCAAAGGCTCACCTGGCTAGGCAGGTGCTCACTTGGTTGGGGAGGGAGAGTTCTCCTGGGCTGGGAGATACTCACCTGGACAGGAAGGTGGTCACCTGCTTTAGGCTGGTATTCCCCACCCCGCCTTGCCAAGCTCTGTCCGTGGTGCTCACCTGAGGAGAGGTGCTGCTGTGTCAGTAGGCGCTGAATGCCTGTGTCTGTCTTCTCTCCACAGACATCAACAGTCAGAACACATGGCTTCTGTTCCTGCCATATTTCCACCTAAAGGCAAAGACCCCAGTGGTTGCGATAATTGCGGTGTTGGTGCTGATGTTGGACCTCATCAGCCTCCTGATGATCGGGCAACTGTTCATCTTCCATCTTTACCTAAGTACGCTCCCCCCGAACCCCCCGCCCCAGCCCCGGTCCAGGTTGGCCAGTCTTTTCCCCTCATGTTCATATGTGACCTGAGGCAGGTGGCCGCTCCACTGGCCAGAAACAAGCTCCGTGCTCAAAGGGCAAGCCCTCAACTGAGAGGCAGCAGGGCCAATCCTGTTCCAAGAACTGCAGAAAACACGAAATATTAAAAAGTATAGATTAACGTGTTCAGAGAGATAAATAGGGTCTAAGTCAGGACCGGGACCCCATGGAGATAGAACGGGGAACTGAGGAAAGCGCTCATTAAGATCCTAACAAGGAACATCCCACTCAGTGACAGGGTGTCCACTGGCCAGACAAGCTGCAGGAGGACTGGTGGTTTCCTCCTGTCCACAAGGTGGTGGCACAGGGCCCCTGGCAGCTGCATCAATGTCCTTGAATAGGGGAGGGCGGGGCTGCCCCTGCCCTGTGAAGCCTTTCTTTGGAAGAAAGGAGGGGGTGGACAGGAAGACACCCCTGAGAGGGGAGAAGCATAGTGAGTTCAGGATTGAACATGTCTACTTTGGGGCATTTGGACACCAAAGAATAAATTTCCAGGTAAAGTTGGGATATTCTTTATAGGAAAACTAGCCTGAAATGCAGCCTCTTAAAAGCACACGTGTATTACCTCACAGTGCCTGTGGGTCAGGAGTCCAGCACAACTCAGCTGGTCCTCTGGCCCGGGGTTTTTCTGAGGCTTCAGTCAAGGTCCTGGCTGGGCCTGTGGTCTCACCTCACCGGGGAGGCCCGCTCCGGGCTCATCACCAGGCTGTTGCAGGGTCAGTCCTCAGGAGTCTTGGGCAGGTGGTCCCTCCCATTCCTTGTCACATGCATCTTCAACATGGCCCAGCAAATCATAACTCGGCTGCTGAGCAAATGAGAGGACAAGAGGGGGCAGCAAGGTGGAAGCCAGCCTCTCTCACCCAGGCGTGGAGGTGGTCCCACTGCCTTTCTGCAAGTCACTAGAAGCACTCCGCACTCCAGAGGAAGGAGTCCACCAGGCACCAACACGCTGCAGGGGGCACTGCAGGGGCCACACAGGAAGCTGTTGGCAGCTGGATGCTGCCATTTGAAGCTTGGGACAGGGGCATCCTGATGAGTCCTCAGAACGGGAGTGGGAGAGACACTGTGAGGGTGAGATCTGCCGGGAAGACGCAGGACGTGGAGAGTGCCCACTGAGGACGGAGGAGAAAAGCCACAGTCATGGGACATGGATCAGAGAGCATCCTGGGTGAAATTAAGGAAGAGCAGGAGAGACCAAGATGGCGGCATAGGTAAACACCGGAGACTGCTGCCGCAAACAACCACTTCAAAAATACAACTAAAAGACGGAACGGACATCACCCAGAACCACAGGAAGGCTGGCTGAGGAGAGACTCTTCAACTAGAAGGAAAAATAACAGCACACCGAGGCTCAGAGGAGGCGCAGTGTGGAAAAAACTCAGGTGCGGAGGTGCGCGCGCAAAGCGGGCTGGTGGCTGAGAGCGCGGTTGTCGTTTTCGGTCAGGGGGGAGTCTCAGACTCTGAGCTCCAGATACGGGCGAATCGCTGGGGACTCGGACCCAAACGGGAGAAGCGGGAGTGTCTGGCATCAGTTGGAAGGCAGCTTTCCCTCCGAGGTTTGCAGCGGTTCCGGGGGTTCTGAGAAGCAGAGCCTCTGGGAACAGGACTGAGGGCACCATAACGGCTCCCTCCGCCCGCCCTGTTGAGCCCGCCCCGCCCAAGCCCTGCGCAGAGCCATTTGCCGGATAGCCTCAGGCAAAGGCTAGATTAGCACCTCCCCAGAGGACAGAAGTTTTCCGCGGCAGACACAGCTGATTCACACAGCCAGTCGGCCTGGTGGTCAAATCCCTCTAGTATTAACTACAACAATCAAGGCTCAACTAGAACAAGACTGCGCACAAAGACCACTAGGGGGTGCACCAAGAAAGCATAAAAAATGCGGAGACAAAAAAACATGACAGAAATGGAGGATATAGAGCTAAAAATCGCAATTTTGAGGGCTTGCAAAAATGTGCTAGAAGCTGTCAATAAACTTGAGGAGAGAGTCACGAAAACTAATGAGACCCTCGATGCTATGATAAAGAACCAACTAGAAATTAAGCATACACGGACTGAAATAAAGAATATTATACAGACACCCAATAGCAGACCAGAGGAGCGCAAGAATCAAGCCAAAGATTTGAAATGCGAAGAAGCAAAAAACACCCAACCGGAAAAGCAAAATGAAAAAAGAATCCGAAAATACGAAGATAGTGTAAGGAGCCTCTGGGACAGCTTCAAGCGTACCAACATCAGAATAATAGGGGTGCCAGAAGATGAGAGACAGCAAGATATTGAAAACCTATTTGAAGAAATAATGGCAGAAAACTTCCCCCACCTGGTGAAAGAAATGGACTTACAGGTCCAAGAAGCGCAGAGAACCCCAAACAAAAGGAATCCAAAGAGGACCACACCAAGACACATCATAATTAAAATGCCAAGAGCAAAAGACAAAGAGAGAATCTTAAAAGCAGCAAGAGAAAGAGACTCAATTACCTACAAGGGAATACCCATACGACTGTCAGCTGATTTCTCAACAGAAACTTTGCAGGCCAGAAGGGAATGGCAAGAAATATTCAAAGTGATGAATACCAAGAACCTACAACCAAGATTACTTTATCCAGCAAAGCTATCATTCAGAATTGAAGGTCAGATAAAGAGCTTCACAGATAAGGAAAAGCTAAAGGAGTTCATCACCACTAAACCAGTATTATACGAAATGCTGAAAGGTATCCTTTAAGAAGAGGAAGAAGAAAAAGGTAAAGATACAAATTGTGAACAACAAACATGCATCTATCAACAAGTGAATCTAAGAATCAAGTGAATAAATAATCTGATGTACAGAATGAACTGGTGATTATAATGAATCAGGGACATAGAAAGGGAATGGACTGACTATTCTTGGCGGGGAAAGGGGAATGGGAGATGCGGGAAGAAACTGGACAAAAATCGTGCACCTATGGATGAGGACAGTGGGTGGGGAGTGAGGGCGGAGGGTGGGGCGGGAACTGGGAGGAGGGGAGTCAGGGGGGGGAAAAAAAGAGGAACAAATGTAACCTGAACAAAAAAGATTTAATTAAAAAAAAAAAAAAAAACTGTGGTACATCTACACAATGGAATACTACACTGCAGTAAAAAAAAAGAAGGAATTCTTACCATTTACAACAGCATGGATGGAACTGGAGATCATTATGCTAAGTGAAATATCCCAGTCAGAGCAATATAAATATCACATGATCTCACTCATTTATGGAATATAATGAA
>NW_005361913.1:45009-46629 GCF_000412655.1 Myotis brandtii | reverse complement strand
TTCCCAGGTGATTCTAATGTGCAGCCAAGGTTGAGAACCACTGCACTAGAATATACCGAAGTGCAAGTTTATACCCTCCAGCTGTTTCCCAGGTTGGGAGGGAAGGAGGAAGAATGAGGGAGGAGCCAGGTGGAGTGAATCAGGACAGATAAGTCAGGTCCAAACACAACAAAAGCAACAGCACTTGTCCAGACTGCTCAGGGCAGGGCATGAGGCTCTGCTCCATGGAGCTCCCTGCACCTGGGCGAGCAACCCAAGGGGGCCTGCTCCTGCCACAGCTGGAGCCAGAGTCTCGGCTTAATAACTAGTGCGCTGGGCAGGCACTACTCACAGGGCCATATTTACTTTATGGGCTGTGAGGCAGGCAGGGCGGCCCCTCCAGGGACCAGGGGAGGGGGACAGCGGCTCAGGAGAATGTGAGGAGCTGCTGGCTGCTGCCCCAAGGCCAGGTGGGCTGTGCAGTAGCCGTCTGTCCAGCAGCCCCCCAGTAACTGGATGAGGACCTGACGCCCCAGAGTGCAGCTCAGGGGAGCTGGGTAGGTGCCTACAGTGGATGATGATGGTTCCTAACTGACCTTTTCCTCTTTTCTCCTTTTTAGTGTCAAATGGGATGAGCACTTACAATTATTGGAATCGAAGCCACAGACGTAGCTCAGGTGCCTCATCAAGGAACAAAATTCCTTCACTTCGTATACAAATATGGCCAGAGGTATGGATGTGCCCTAGTTTCATCATTCCTGTTTAGTCAGGGCTAGGACGAGGCCCGAGATCACCTTGTGGCTAGCACCACTTAGTCACCGTTCTTTGCTTCTGTGTGGGCATTGTCCTATGTGTGTGTAAGTGTGCGTGATGTGTGTGATGTGCATGTGAGTGTGAGTGTGTGTGGTAACATGTTTGTGTTACATCATTTCTATACTCACTCTGCATGGGATCCCGCCAGCAGGGCTGACTCTGATAGGTCCATGTCTTGAGCTGCTGCTGCCTTCCTGCAAGTCACTAGGAGCACTCCGCACTCCAGAGGAGGGAGGCCACCAGGCACCAACACGCTGCAGGGGGCACTGCAGGGGCCACACGGGAAGCTTGGCAGCTGGATGCTGCCATTTGAAGCTTGGGACAGGGGCATCCTGATGAGTCCTCAGAACGGGAGTGGGAGAGACACTGTGAGGGTGAGATCTGCCGGGAAGACGCAGGACGTGGAGAGTGCCCACTGAGGACGGAGGAGAAAAGCCACAGTCATGGGACATGGATCAGAGAGCATCCTGGGTGAAATTAAGGAAGAGCAGGATTCTAGAAATCGCCCCGAGCTGATGTTTGAGGAGAAACTGGTGGACGTCCTTTTAAAGCATGTACTTTGCACTCAGGCCTCAAAGTTCCTCGCCTGTGAGGTTTCAAGTTCTGTGCGGTGCCTCCCGTGTTTATCGTTCTGTCAGAGTTCAATGTGTTACATAAAAGGTACTCAGAATAAGTGTGAGCTCTGGGAGACACAGAGGACATGCGCCCAAGCTGATTTTGATGGTATTTGTGCAAACCAACTAACAGTGGTTCTCAACCATGGCTGCACATTAGAATCACCTGGGAATCTTTTTAAAATCCTGATTTCTGGGCCTCATCCTCTGGAAA
>NW_005361913.1:41577-44410 GCF_000412655.1 Myotis brandtii | reverse complement strand
CCAGGGACACCGGGCTCAGATCTGCCTCCAGACGCTGAAAGGCTCCATGTCCCACAGCAGCACATGCTGTTTCCATGGCAGCGCTTTATTCAGCTACCTTGTAACATCTGGTAAGTGAATCCCCTCTTGAGATTTTTGTTTTTTTGGTTTTTTTTATTACTTTGACAATTCATTCACATGTTTATTTTTCCACAACAACTTTAAAATCCTTTTTGTGCAGTTGCCTGGATGGGTCCTTAATCCGAGCCCTGCAGGGAGACGGGAGACGCCATTCGCCCGTCCCATTGCCATCCCACCCCCGGAGCTCCTAGACCAGTCCGGTCCTGGCGCCCCTCTCAGCACTGCTCTCAGGTGTAGCTGTCAAGGGCCAGTTTCTGGACTTCTCAGCACTGCAAGCAGCGGAGCTGGAGACGTTGCCGGCTGGAGTTCTCTCCCCTCCACCTTCCTCCTCCTATTCTCCAGCCTTCTGCCCCAGCCCTCTGCCTGACCCTAGCTTCAGGCGCGCCAGGATCTGCCATCCCACGCAGATTGTTATGCTGCTGCTCTGCAACCTGGTGGCCAGAGTGGCTTCCTCCCCTCAAGGGCTGCCCAGCAGATGCTTCTACCCATGGTGGACTCCCAGCTGCCTGTGGTGAACTTTGGCTCCCTGCCACCACCTCCCCTTTCTCTGTTACCTGTGGGCCCTGCTCTGCAGCCCCCCGGTTTGGCTGTGCAGCCTCCACCTACTTCTCTGGTGCTGCCTTTACCTGCCAGGCCCTTCTCCGCTAGCTTGGGGCAAGCCGAGCTTCACCCAGTAGAACTAAAGTCATTCCAGGATGATCGAAAACTGAGCAGCAACCTCAAGGGAGCCAGGGCATCATGTGCTCCCCCAGCTGGAAGGTCTTTCTCTGGCCTCAGTTCCCATCCCAAAGCCCCACCCTCCACTATAGCGATTCCTTCTGTGCCCAGCACATCGACCTTCACCAGCAGGCCTCCCCACCTGACTCCCTACACTGGATGCCGAAACCTTGGGAGCAGACAGGGCCACCTTCCTGAGAAGGGTCTTCCCGACGGGCAGAAGAGCCTGGGTCCCCAGGGGACAAGGAGCCTAGGTTGCCTCCACCCTCCCGAAGGAGTTCCCCTTGCCTGTACCCCCCGCACCCCCGGCCTTTTATGTAAATTATCAATATATAAGGGGAAAAGGGATGGGTGGAAGGGGTTGTGGGGCTGGAGCCTCGCTTCCCCTCCTCCCTGCTCCCCTGGTCCCCATCCCTGGGGCCATTTGTTTAAAAAATATTAATAATAAAATAATTTTTAAAATTAAAAAAATAAAATCATTTTGTGCAGTTCCCAGAAACCTGGAATTTTAACTGGACTGACATTAAATACAGGCACACCTCATTTTATTGCACGTCACCTTATCGTGAGAAACCATAAGCAGGGGAAACAGAGGAGGATGAGGAGGCTTGCCCACAGTTGGCTTGGGTCTGAGGAGTTTCAAGTTGGAGTTTGGCCCAAATCTCCTGAGAACATGCTGGTCTATTGAAAGGCCTCCCTCTCGGGTTTAATAAGGGAGATTCACAAAGAAGAGGAGAAAATGGAGAGAGTCATTCAGGAAGTAAGACCACTCAGGGGCTGCTCCAGGAGCATGGTTTGCTGCCAGGTTTGCTCAGCTGCTCCTTCTGCTCTGGGAGCTCAAGGTTTTGGAATAGCTGGGAGCCAAAGAGCGAAAGCTCTGTGAGCAAAAGCTCATGGAGCACTTCAGTTGTGCTGCTGCGATGTCTTAGGGAACAGGGGAAGGGGAAGGTGGGCCAGACAACAGGGCAGCAAAGCACTGGGCTTGGAAGAAAGGGTCTCAGTGACACCCTGGGTACTTGCCCCGGAGCCCCCAATAAGGAGGAAGTTCTGCACCAGCAGGAGAAAAGAAGGTTTCCCCTGGAAACTGAAAGGGCGAGGGCTACGCCCTCCATCTTGCCCCGAATCCTCCATTTTTGGGCAGCAGCCATGTGCTCAGCAAGGAGCTTCTTCCCGGAAGCCCAAGCCTCTGCTAGCCACACCTAGGATTTCTTTAAACTAACCAATGATAATCAAGGGAAGTGCGCGCCATAGATACGACCACATCCTGTGTAACAAGACACCGACTTGCGCCTGGCCAATCGGCAGGGCCCACAGTCCTCTCTCCTCCCCTTACTATAAAACCCCTTTCCCCACAGAGCTGGCTCGCTCTCTGCCTCTTGCTGCTGCGTCGGCGAGTGTGGTAGATGGGGAGCCCGAGCTAGCTCGAATAAAGACTCTAATGCTTTTGCATTGGACTTGGCTGGTTCCCTGGTGGGGTTTCTTGGGTATCCTGAAATCTGGGCATAACATTTGGGGGCTCGTCCGGGATCCCCAAGACCCTCGAGGGACCCCGATCCGGAGAGTCTGACTGGCCGCGTTAGGTGTCTGTGTGTTTGTGTGTTCTGTCCTGTGTGAGCTCATCTCTGTAATTCTGGTAGTGCCCGAAGTGGTCTAGGTGGACGCACTGGAGGACCACGGGCCGGGGGAGTCGGGAGACGTTCCCCTCCCCCTCTGGAGGGATGTGGAATCCCCTCACTTCACGAGGAACGTGTATTCCCCTCACGACGAGGGACGTGTATCCCCCTCACGAGGGATGTGTATTCCCCTTGAGGATCTGAGACGAGGCGGGTCGCTCCCGCCAGTTGGCGTACGGCCATCGTCTAGCTTTCGGTTTTGCTTCCATGGAGTTGGAAGACTGTACTTTTGGGCCCTTTAGCTGTCTGTGTTTGTGTTTTTTTCTGTTTTATTCTGTGGACTTACTGGACGGACATTATGGGACAGACTCAAACTACTCCTT
>NW_005361913.1:40553-40896 GCF_000412655.1 Myotis brandtii | reverse complement strand
GCTCCCCTGGGGGCCACCATCTTGAAACAGCAAAGGCCCCTCCCTCTGATTTAGTCAATCACAGAAGGAGTGTCTGCTCACTGAGGCAGGCTGGGATTTCAGGGGTGGAGCTTTAAGGTGGAGCTTTACTACAGAAATATGGATGGGGCAGGAAGTGTGCTTGCCTCGAGGATTTAGTTAATATTATTTTTAAGCTAATCTCTTAAATCTAGAAAACCCTGCTTTCCTTAAACTAAGGGCAATTAAAGGTTATATGTTCTCTCCCTAAACAAAAGTTAAATAGCTTATGTCAAAGTATTTAAAAGGGACTGATAGCAGTAATCCAATTTCTGTGATCCCAACC
>NW_005361913.1:33129-37752 GCF_000412655.1 Myotis brandtii | reverse complement strand
GGACCATTTGTTATAGTTTGTCTCTGCCAGGTCACAAGCCCAGCTCCTTCTGTGCCCAGGACAGCAGGGAGCCTGAGTGGAAGGTGACCTCTAACCAGACACACCTGCTGCAGATCACCCTCAAGAAGACAGCGGACCTCGCAGGACCCCTTGTAATCCTCCTAATGCTGTTGACTTTCGGCCCTCGCATTATTAACAGACTAGTCCAATTTGTCAAGAAGCGTATAGGGATAGTTCAGTTGATAGTTCTGCGCGCCCAATACAGGCCTCTAGCAACAGTGAAATAGAAATGCAGTCCGTCTCATGATTGAGCCGGAAGTTCCAAAACAAAGGGGGGAATGAAAGGGCGAGGGCTACGCCCTCCATCTTGCCCCGAATCCTCCATTTTTGGGCAGCAGCCATGTGCTCAGCAAGGAGCTTCTTCCCGGAAGCCCAAGCCTCTGCTAGCCACACTGAGGATTTCTTTAAACTAACCAATGATAATCAAGGGAAGTGCGCGCCATAGATACAACCACATCCTGTGTAACAAGACACCGACTTGTGCCTGGCCAATCGGCAGGGCCCACAGTGCCTGCGGGCACTTCCAGCCTCACTGCTGAGCTTCCTTTGCAGCTGGCCACGGAACCCCCACTTCAGGCTCTGCCTTCACCATCCTGGCTAACGGGCTCCCCCCACACACCCATCCATGCTCGGTCCTGGGCCCATCTGGGCAGCTAATACCACCCACGCACCAACCCATCCTTCCCCAACAGGTTCTGTTCTCACTTTCCCAGTCACAGACCCCTTTCGCCACAAATATAATTTCAGGCTCTGTCCTCTCCTCCTGGCTGAAGAGCTCCCCCCACCCCCACCCCAATACACACACACACACACACACACACACACACACATCCTCCAGGTGTGTCTGGCTGTCAGCACCTCACCTGACCCAGAGTGTTGGAAGCTACTCATTGTCTTCACTATCATAAAAGTGTAAACAAGGAGCCCAGAATGCTGGTGAACCTTGAGCTCTGGCAAGGGCCAAAGCTATGCACCAATTGTTTAGTTGAGACAACGGTGGCTCACGCAATTTTCTGACCAAATATTCTCAAAGTAAATCTTTACTAATATTTACTGACCTTTAAGATAGTCTGTCTGTTACCAGAATTGCCTGCCTAAGGGCAATATGTTTATCCAAAATTGAATAAAAGGTTGTCAGGGCCTGGGCACCAGCAAAGTCCTTGCCCTAGAGTTGGACTCTCCACCTGGTCCCCAATTTCCAAATTATTATTTTTTGTCTCATGTCATCATTTGCCCACGGCCCTTCTCCAGATCTCGAACCCTAAACCACGCAGGACGAACCCTAAGTCACATCTTGTGCCTCAACGAGGGACATCTGGAGGAGAAGATTCACCTAGAGCAGATAAACGAACTTTCACTGGCAAGGTGGGGAAAAAGAATTCACCGGATAGGTGGGGAAATTCACCGTGTGCAAAGCCCATGGCCAGCTGCAGAAGTTGCGATCTGTAAGTAGGGTGGGAACATCTTTTTTAGCCAGGCTAATGGGGCAGAATTCAGTTAAAAAGGGAAAACTTTATTGTAGACATTGGCTTGCATGCTCAAGGATAAAGGGATTAAAGTGTCAGAAGGTATTCTCTTACAGTTTTGCATGTTATTATAAAACATAATCCTTGGTTTCCTGAAGAAGGTACATTAGATGTGGAATGTTGGGAAAGAGTGGGTCAGAACTTGAAAAATGCTCAGTAGCAGGGGAAAAATTTGCCTCCAAATTGTTTCTTCTTATGGAACACGGTATTGCATTTGCTAGAGCCTTTTAAAGAAATGAAAGAGGATAAACCTCCTCCCCTTGCACTCTCTGCTCCTAAAGAGGAGCAAAAAGAAAAATTGGAGGAATGGGCTTCATGGCCCCCTCCACCTCCATGTCCTAATCCTGAAACATTTAATTTGCCATTAATAGAATCACCTATACAAAGAGCTATCCGAGAAGGATTAAAGGACATGATGGTAGAGGAGAGACTTGCTTTTCCTATTATACAGGTGGCTGACCCACATTTCCAAAATCAAATAATAAGTAGTGATGTGCAGAATCAGCTAAATTACGTGCAAAAAGCTTATAAGCACATTAGACTTTGTGGAAAAACAGGACATTAAAAAAAAAAAAAAAGAATGTAGACAACCAAAAAGGACACAAGGTGGCGCTCAAGAGAAAGGCGCGAGCATTCTGCTTCCCGATTCAACCAATGCAGATTCAACCTCTTTTATGTCCTAGATATTAAATACACCTTTTCGTCACTTTCTTCTCTTACATCCTCTCCATTGCCTCTTCTGGAAACCCTAACACATAATTTGTGTCACCAGTTCTGTTCTCCATGTCACTTAAATTTTTTCTTATAATTATCACTTCACTTTTTGCTTCCAAGATCTACAATAATTCTTTGATTTCACTTTCCATATTAAGGCATTTAAATTTTTGGCTACTTTTTTTCTGTTATTTGGCTCTATATCAGCATGATATTTTCATTTTGGAATCATGTTTTTATACTAATATCTGTGTTCTTCCCGACCTCTACCCTCAGGTATCTTGCTCTTGTTTTATAAGTGATATTCTCTCTCAGAGAACCACAGAGGATGACAAAATGCAGTGGACAGCAGCCAAAGTATGCTTTTAAGAAAACTCCCAAGATAATTCACAACTAATAACACAGAGTTTGAGACTATATTTAAATATCAACTATATTTTCTGTGCATTTTATTCGGAAGAGACAATGAAGTTCCCAGTACGAGGCATAATGTGGCAAAATTTTGTAAAAGTCAACTTGTAGCAGCTGTGAAATATCACTCGCCCCCTCTCCAAACACTCCCCAATCTCCCTGACTCAGTGTCCATTCCTTTCCCGCCGGCTCCTGCCCCCCTGACTGGGCAGAAGGGCCCCGGTTCCCTCCCACCCTCTCTACCTGGGCGATACCGGATGCCCAGAGGCCACAGGCCCTCCCTGTCCCTGCACAAGAAATAACACAGAACTCTCAGGAATTGTGGCCTCTGGTCCTGTTTTAGAGGGGAACTTGCAGGAAGAATTCTGAGGGAGGATTTCTATAGAATAAAAGATCACCTCATCACACCAGCAGTTATCTATTCCTGCATTGCCTCATTGCCCCCGGGGATGAGGGCCTGGTGTTGACCCAGGTTTTCATCTCACACTGATGGGTCTCCTGATGAGTCCAGGCACCTCTATGAACAAGACCCGGACTTGTTCATAAAGCCACTCCTATATGATGGCCTGGGCCATGCTCCTGACCCTGACCTAAGCTATCTGCATCACTGTAGGCTGTTCCCTGGCCATGAGGGCCTGGTAGGGCCCACACCTGGGGTGCTGATAGGAGGGTGCCCCTTCGTTTCCTGAGCCCCGTGGGCCACATTCCCTCTAAGAGCTGTTGGCCACAGCTGCGTCGTGGCTGCCTGGATGGCTCTGCAGGAATGCCTTGCCTTGGATTCCCCTGTCAGGGTCCTCTACTGGCCCTGCCACCTCTGCTACCACCAGTGGTCCCAGAAGAGGCAGGGTGAGCGGTTCCCACCCCTGGGGTGTCCCTGGCCATGCCTGACTGTGGGAAGGAGGCCCGTGGCCTGACAGGCTCCCCTTTATCCTCTTGCAGATGGACAGCTGTGGCAGGAGCCAGAGAAGAGTCCTCCCAGAATCTGCAAGCAGGACACAGCAGACATTGCCGCCTCGCCTGTCCAGAGTGAATGGCTGGTCGAAGCCCCTCCACGGATACCAGGCAGTATCCTGGGCCATGTTTGTGACCTTGGCCTTAGCATTGTTGGCATTCTTATTTCCACGCTGCCTACTGTTTGGAAGCACATCATCTACGGATTATCCTTTTACTGGGAGCACCTGCCTCCTGTCTAGAGTGGGGAGGGGCGTCAGGAGGAGTCCTCCACCAGAGCGGGTCCAGGCAGTGCCAGGGACACTCTCCCTCTGAGCTCTGTCCTCTAAACTGAGTGAACCCCAGGGGTTGTCTCCTGATCCCAACTCCTCACTCATGCACCTCACATTCTCCAGGTGCCAGAATCCCATCCCCCACTCCCCATTCACACCATCTCTTCCCTGCCCCTGGGAGGCTCACTTTCTTCCTGTCCTGGCTAAACGTGCAGGTGCTCACACAGAAGCGCCTGCCCCTCAGGTGGGGTTGGTGCAGGGAGAGGGCACCTGCTTCATGTGGGTGGTAAGGGGGCCCCAGGGTCGGGGGCAGAGAGCCACGGAGACAGGAAGGAGGTGAGAGCTGGCCCACTGCAGCATTCACAAGGATGTGCAGGGGTTGATCCGTGTTGTCCAATGAAAAGGAGTGAATGAGGACTTTTAAAAAGTTCTAAAGCCTTCAGAACGCACAACTCAAGGTCCCTCACTGCAAGCCTCTGTCAGGTGCTTGCTGGGGACCCTGTCCCCATGGCAGAGCTTTCCAGGTCAGCCCTCACGTGGCTCACCAATGGGGTTTCCGGTCTGAGATGCTCAGGGGCGGCTGTGCTCTAGGTTGGGCCCAGGAAGACCTCTGCCTTTATACCTCAGTGGTGAGCATGAGAGGAACCTGAGGCTTTGTGTCTGTTTGATGCTCTTGTAACATCAGCTCT